>NC_056741.1:1429444317-1429711817 GCF_019279795.1 Protopterus annectens
GATCCGTGGGTGGGGAGTGGTCTCTGGGTATTATAACAGTTGCCTATATTGTTTACTTATCCATACTGTCACATAGTAATTGCACATGGCAGTAGACATTTTTGACTGTGGATTGTCTACAACAACCTCTACAGTGTTTGACAATTGTTGGCCTTGTAATGTGGACATTGGGACATATAGGTCCTCAGTATAATAATGTAGCAAAACCCACACTGCAATGGATCCTGACATTACACAATCACCCCAACACCCACACAGGATACTGATGACATTCACACAAACACACACTTTCCAGTACTGAGTTTCAAACCCCCTACCTGGCTATGTATTGCTATTACAGTGTTACACAGTTATTGCACAGGCCACACAGCATACATGATGGAGAGCTGTCCAAAGGTATCTTTGAAGGTGAGTGACATCATCAGCAGTGCTAAGGGAGGGGTAAGGGAAGTGTAGTAAGTGTGAATGTCCACAAAATAAAGGTGTCAACAAAGACACACACACACACACTATCTCACACATTATCACAGTTGCCATGAGGATTAGTACTCCTACCTAACTAGTTTGCTACACTATAGTATTATGCAGTTATTGCAAGCACCATGGAGCTTATAGGGCTGAAACTTGCCCAAAGGGTTATTTCAAAGTGGCTGGCATCAGCAGGTATGCTAAAGTAGGGCAATAGAAGGTGTAGTGAGTGTGAATGGCCTCAAAATTATTCATATCCATACACACACACACACACACACACACACACACACACACACACACACACACACACGTTTGCCAGTACTGAGATCCTAGGTTCATTGCTTCACAGGTGTGTAGTAGGTAAATAGGCCTGAAGGCTCTACAAAGCTAGGCCAAGGGAATACCTTGGCATCAGGCCACATGACAATAGTCCCCAGTGTGGCTCAGGTGTGTAGTCCCTGCAGTGGTCAGGGGTGGGTATTGTATTCACCATCCACTCATCTGGGTTACTACTGTGGGTGGCCAGTGATGTGCACTGCTTCCCATGTATGTAATCTATATTCCATAACATGGACAGTGTCTGGGTTGTGCACATGTCTCACATGCCTGATCTTTGACATGTGAAAGTGTACTTGAGGTCTCTGGGGCATGTTGTGTGGACAGATTATTATCTTCTGATGTAGCAGTCCTAACCTCATTGGTGAGACGTGGCTATGTAACTGAGGTTGTGATTGCACCTACATTGACAGTATGATATGGATATTCAGTGGAGTTAGTGGCATATGTCCATACAGGGCATGTGTATAAGGCATGGTATTCCCTTTGTGGGGTACATTTGCAGACCCTACAGTTGTTGCAGGCGTCCAGTGGGGAACATGGCAAAAGGGCCACTGTACACATTTATTTGGCCACTGAGGGGATGGAACAGGATGCCATGTCCTTTTACTTGCTGGATAACACACACTCAGTCAAAGTACTTTCTGATGTCTGTGGCACTGTTGTGGTCAACAGGCATGTAGTCCACTGCTATCACACCATGGTTACCATCTGGGAGGCAATATGCAGGGAACTACCAATATAGTGGTTGTTGCCTAGCCAAGTGTGTTTGTGTATAATACATGGGTGGAGAGTGTTCACTGAGTAATAGAAGAGTTGCCTATATTGTTTATGAATTCATACTGTCACATATAGGGCTGTGGATTGTTTACACCAACCTCTCCGGTGTCTGACATCTTTTTGGCCTTCTAATGTGGGCATTGTGACATATACTAGGTCCTCAACATAATAATTTAGCAAAACCCACTTCACAGTGGATCCTGTTATTACACAATCATAGCAACCCCCACACAGGATACTTATGACAGACACACACACACACACTTGCCAGTACTGAGATTCAAACCCCTACCTAGCTATGTATTGTTACTACAGTGTTCCACATTTATCACATGTGCCACGGTGCTTATTGGATGGATGTTGTCCCAAGGTACTTCTAAGGTGAGGAACATCACCAGCCCTTGTAAATGCTGGCATTGGGTAATGTAGTGGGTGAGAGAGATCCTAAAAATAATTTCACCCTACATACACATTTATATTTGCCAGGGATACGGTTCAAACCTCTATCTAACAATCTTTTCAGATAATTATGGTTACGCATTTTCCACATGCACCACTGACCTTACATGGTTTAGGGTTGGCAACAGGTACTTCTAAGATGGATGATATCTGCAGGACTGCTAACGTCAGGCACTGAAATGTGTACTGGGCAAAATGTGGCCAAAATTCTTGTGGTATAGACATACATATGTAGGCATATGTACACACACAAACACTTGCCACGGATGAGATTCAAACTCACACCTATGTAGTTATTGCTACTAAATTGTTCCACATTTATGGCACATGCCATGGAGCTTACATGTTGGACAGCTGTGCCAAGGTCAAGGTATAAGCTGAGTGACATCACCAGCAGTGGTAAATGAGGGGTAAGGGAAGTGTTGTAAGTGTGAATGACCACAAAATCAGGTCTCTACAAGGATACACACACACTCTCATACAAACACTCACATTTACACAGTTGCCAGGATCAGGATTAGAACTTCTACCTAACTAGTATGCTACACTATAGTATTACACAGTTATCGCAAGCGCCACAAAGCTTATATGTCAGAGAGCTGTCCAAAGGTATCTTTGAAGGTGAGTGACATCAGCAGCAGTGCTAAAGGAGAGGTAAGGGGAGAGTAGTAAGTGTGAATGTCCATAATATCAGGTATCATCAAAGACACACACTCTCTCACACAAACACGCAGTTTTACAGTTGCCATGTCAGGGATTAGAACTCCTACCTAAATAATATGCTACACTATAGTATTACACAGTTATTGCAAGTGCCATGGAGCTTATATATTGGAGAGCTGTCCAAAGGTATCTTTGAAGGTGAGTAACATCAGCAGCAGTGCTAAAGGAGGGGTAAGGGGAGAGTAGTAAGTGTGAATGTCTATGAAATCAGGTATTATCAAAGACACACACTCTCTCTCTCACACAAACACACACAGTTTCACAGTTGCCATGTCTGGGATTAGAATTCCTACCTAACTAGTATAGTACACTTCAGTATTACACAGTAATTGCAAGCACCATGGAGCTTATAGGGCTAGCATTTGGCCAAAGGGTTATTTCAAAGAGACTGACATCAGCAAGTATGCTAAAGTAGGGCATTGGGAGGTGTAGTGAGTGTGAATGGCCTCAAAATCATTCATCTACACACACACACACACACACAAACACACACACACACACACACACACACACACACACACACACACACACACGCACACACACACACACACACACACACACACACACACACACACACACACACACAGTTTCACAATTACCATTTCTGAGATTAGAGCTTCTATCTAACTAGTTTTTGACACTACAGTATTACACACATATAGCATGTGCCACATAGCTTATAGGGTTGAGACTTGGCCAGAGGGTTATTTCAAGGTGACTGCCATCAGCAGAAGTGCTAACATGGGCAATTGGAAGTGCAGTGTGTGTGAGTGGGCCATAAATCATTCCTCTGGAAACACAGACACACTCTCAGTCACACACAACTTTACATTTTACAGGACTGGGTATACAGATGCTAGATGAATACTGATTTGTACTATCATGTTACACAGT
The DNA here is from genome assembly GCF_019279795.1 of Protopterus annectens. Classification (NCBI taxonomy): domain Eukaryota; kingdom Metazoa; phylum Chordata; order Ceratodontiformes; family Protopteridae; genus Protopterus; species Protopterus annectens. The sequence goes on from NC_056741.1 coordinate 1,429,447,981, forward strand.
TATCACAAGCACCACAGACAGTATAGGGCTAAGGGCTACCAAAAGGAATGTCTACAGTGATTGACATCAGCACATCATGTGATATCAGCCAATTGGATGTGTGGTGGGTGCGACAGGCCTCATAATGGAATTCTCTATGTCCCTGTCTGTCTCTCTTTTTCCCACATCTGTGTGTGTGTATGTCTGACATATTCTAGTGTGTTGGCTTTGGATATGTGTGATATTCCTATCCAATGTGTGCAAAGCATGAATGGTGTACAATTTGGTGTGTGTACAGACATCTGTGAATGAAAAATATGTATAGTCCACTGTGTTGTCAGACATGGGCTTCATTTCTCTAAGTGTAGGAGCATGCCCAGTTTGATCTTCTGTATTGAGTGTGTGAATCCAATCCAGGTAGGGTTGTACTCCAGTCCAGAGTTTGGTGTTCTACACCTACAGCTAGCAACCTGTTTCTGCTGGATATCTGTAGATAGGTTGGCAATATGGAGTCACAATGGGTGACAGATAGTGGGATACTGCAACTATTGCTGTCTGTGCTGCTTGTGCTACATGGTTGGTGTTAGCAGAGATATTCAGACATATGTACTGGTTTACACTGTGATGTATTATGTCATCAACTACTGACAGATATACTTATTTGCGCACAGTTATTTCCTGGGAAATACAAGATGAATGAAGCTGTGTCCAGTATTGTGGTCCTCAGCCTACATATTCTTGCACACTCATGCCATTCTGGAGGGGAGACACTTGCTGATGGATCTGTGTACATGGTCCAACACCTTGGTACTATGGTGGCTGAGGATCCCCTTCTTTTACATATATCGATATAACAGAATAGCCATATCCTGCTGTGGCTTTACCTCTCAACTGTAGAGATTCACCCAGGTTACCCAGAAGCAGGGCTCATATATCTGGTCAGTTCCCCTTCACATTGTGGTTTATGAGCAGGTTTGTAGACACCCATTATTGGGTTTGCAGGCAGGGGTAGTATGGGCATACATCAGAGTTTCAGACTTCACACACTCCATGACGTCCATGCTTCTACACCCCCCCACTCTGTTATTCCCTCCTCTTCCTAACATTATGCGAGCAATATCTGAGAAGTATCCCTATAGTTGGCCCTTCATCCCATCAGTATTTAGGGGTTGGTCCACAGTTCATGCAGTAGGATATGGTGGGCATGCAACTGGGATTTGTCAACATGGCCTTGCATTTGTGTTCTGTTGACTGTGTTATGTTGTTAGTTGGAACCCCATGAAATACCATACATTGGCACTATGGGTGAGGCACAGGCCTTTGATAGAGGACTGTAGGCCATTTGGTAATGATGCAGGCCATCTGTAGCAGGCCAGTGCATTCTGTTACTCCTACATTCCCTGGCTGCGAGCCAGTGGATTCCCCTGGGGTGACAGGGTAAGTGTGCCAGGTGTTAATGGCAATAGTTCTTGTCCATATTAATCCACTTGTCTGGATGCAGGCGGGGTGCTGCTTACAGCTAGGGACACATCTGCATGGGACACCTCTTCAGCATGCTGCATTCTGTGGGTATTCCCATACAGAAATGGGGTCATACTGTACTCATTCTGAACAGAAGGATATGACCTGTGATAAACTTGTGGCTGATAGTGGGGTGAGCTGAGTGCATGTGTGATATGGAAGCAACTTGCAGCTGACACAAAGATATACATGGGACATTCCCCTTATGCTGCCTTGTGCAGGGACATAGGCAGTCTCTCATTACTTCATAACTGTGCCTTTTGTGGTCTGCCAGTGATTGGCCAGACTACATCAATATTCCATACTACACAGACAACTAATGTGCTGCTAACCTGTATGTACAATTACAAAGTTGTGTGCAGCTGATAGTTACATTTTATGTACTCTGTCTAGGGTACTTCCACCTGTGTACTGTGTGTATGTATGGGCCCACATTCATGATATGTCCATCTTTCAGACGGTGACAGATATTGACATCTGGTCAGTGAGTATGGATGACTGCTGACATGGGTATTGCTGAAAGGCATTGTGGTTGGCACTGCAGTTGTTGGAACATGACCCTGTCATCCACAATACTGCCATAGGCCACATGACCCACCATGCCTACATGCTGACCACTTCTAGACAATACTGAACACACAACAAACTAACACATATTGTACACATGCAACAATCTACCCTGTAGATTGGGCCTGTTCAGGTAATCTGTTCTCCACTGTTATTACACCTCACACTTACATGTTACTGTATTTCTTCATAGGATTGGGGGGGGGGGCACACCTGACAACTTTAAACATTTGCTATGACTGTACTGGTATCTCAGGTACTCGGCTTCCATTTCATTTTGTATTCTGACCTATCATGCAGACTGGAGGCATAGCAGTACAGATCTTAGGTTTTATTGACCTACATTTCAGTTTCAGACTTCTTACCCTTCAGAACTAACATACAACTGCCAGACCTGTTGTAGTCTGTCTGTGTAGGTCTGGAGGAGGGCTGTTAACCATTGCCATCATATAGAAGCCTTATCCCAGCCTTTCTTTATGGTCATCTACACCTGTCCTGCTGGCTGAGGCTGGTGGTGGGTATGTGAGCCTCACTGACATGCATGTGTGTGTTCTATGGACACAGATTTGGGCCACCACATGTACTGCAGTGGGACTTTTCACCTTGTCTAGTACTGCCTAGTATGTTGAAACCAGTATTTGTTATGGATTTCATGCTGCCCATATAGGTGTCCACTATCTGCTGCCATCCCATTCAGCCACCCGATTTCCTTGCATGCTTACTTCCATACCATAGATACAACTAGCGGAACATGCTACTCCATTCAGCAATTGATAGGAAGAGTGACTTACCTTGTGGCTGTGCCAGTACTGAGAACGGTGCTGGAGGGCTGACTATGTTGGATGAACATAGTACACTCCCTATACATGGTATAGCACAGGTAGTGTCATGTTTGCATTCCTTTTACTGTATGTGCGAGTCAGAGAGAGGTGTCATTCCCTGAGTCCCTACCATGTCAGTGTATGTGCTATGCATTGCCTCTTTGCCAAGGCGTGGGCATACTGGCCATGCCTCCTTCTGCCTACATGGGCAGGCTCAGGTAGTTCCTCCTCCAAGTCCCTCTGTGCCTGTGATGGCCTTGGCAATGGTGGGGGCTGTGTGGCTTTGCCCCATGCTGTTCTTACTGCAGCTATTTCCGCAGGATCATATTGTGTAGCATGGTACATACTACGAACATTTGTTTACATGTAGCTGGAGAGTACTGCAAGGCTCCACCGGATATGTCCAGGCAGCGGAACTGTGACTTGAGCATCCCAGACACATGATCTATTATGATTCTGGTTTGTGCATGTGCCTCATTATGGAGTTCTTGTTCAGGTTTGTGTGCATATCTGAGGGGTATCATCAGCCACGGCTCCAGTGCGTAGCCAGCATCCCCACACTAGGTAGCCATATGGGATGTCCCCACTGACAAATGACTGGTACAGCTGTGTCATATGCCAGATGTGGGAGTCATAATAGCTTCCAGGGCTGCCAGCACACACATTCAAGATAATGCCCTGGGCATCGTACGTGAGCTGGCAGTTGATAGAGGGAAGCCCTTGCAGTTTATGTAGACCCTACCCCGCTCACCGGGTGGTGCTTTGATGTGTATGTGCGTGCAGTCTATAGCACCCACTACCTCAGGGTATTCTGCTATTTGGTGGAAGAGACGCATATTGCTGGTCAACACCTCATGGGTGTTGAGGAAATATATGTGCTCACCAGCATGTGCTGACATGGCATCCAGGAATTGGTGGAGTACTCTGGATGCTGATGGCTGTGAGATCCCCGTAATATCCCCAGTTGCCCTTTGGAGGGTACCTGTGGCTAGTATTCTTAAGCCTACACATACCTTGGGATCCACTGGAATGGGTACCCCTCTGCTGGTTCTGTGTGTGAGGCGTGGCTAGCACAGTTCAACGATTTGCTGTAGAATGTTCCTGTCCACCCACATAGCTCCAATAAGCTTACAGCATGCATGACACTCCCCCTTATGAGGTCACCCACCTCTTAGACTCATGCAATGGTGCTGCTGCACCTACATGGCTGGGTGCAAGCTAACACTGAGAGGAAATCTGTGATTCAGTATCAATGCCCTCATTTGCATAAAAGAAAATGCTAATTCATAGTTACCACACTCAAACTCTGCCTTCCCCCTTAGCAAACACTATTCCCTCGTATTGTTGTCTTATGCATGCCTTTGACTATTATGGCAAAATGCTGATTTAGTTTTAAAAGCTTATTTCCAACTTTTTTTCTTATTTTCGCATCGCTGCCCTACGCTTAAACGTCCAGGATTGGCCAAAAGAAATAAAGTTGTTTTTTATAATTTTGCAACTATTTCTTATGCCAATGGTGATATATTTGGCCATTGGCATGCCTACTACATTGAATACATGCTTTCTTTAGAGCTGTCATGCCTATGTTTTGTAAGTTGCAGAAATGTATTCGGTTAGTAATCAAATACGTTTCTGCAGGTTACACTGTTCCTGCACAGATGCCTGCCTGCTTCCTGGATCACTAATTCACCTCATTTGCATGATTTTCACCAGCAAATGAGGTAATTAACATATAGCAGTGATGTCTGTGCAGGAATAGTGTAGGCACACTCGTGCACATCTTGGGGCTCGTTCCTGGATCGCTCAGCAGCCATATTGCGTGCAGCAGCTCTTGCACTATTCAAGTACTCCATGCAGAGCTTGCTGAATCTGGCCATCCATCTTTCAGGAGAATTCTTGCTCCATTCAAACAATTAAACCAATAAATTATAGAATCATTTCTCTCATTTAAATAATTTTGTCACACCAGAATCTTCAAGAAAGTGTGGTATGAAATATATTTGAGATATTAAACACAATTTTTTTTTATGAACTGGATCCCCCTTGTGATCAAACCATGGCAAACATGGCTGCTAAAGAATAGCATAAATCCACCTTAAGCAGATTAGAGGGCTTGTTTGATATGAATAGTAATCTAAACAATGTAGATAGCAGTAACTCATTAAGTAAACTGATGCTGGCACATTAAGTCACATTTTTAATAACTTCAAGGTACAAGAAAGTAAAACTAACATTATAATATTCTAACAAAATGTATACAGTCAATCTGAAAAGAAGTAGGGTAGCGACAACTGGGAAAAATAGCAGAGGTTTAATTTATGGATAAAAAAATAAACAGAGTAAATGACTGACAAAGTTGTTTCCTTGTGAGTAGATGTTATATGAGCAAGTAAACCATCACAGCTTAAGTTTTGTATTAAAATATTAGGCTTTCAGGAGGTTTTTAGGAAATAAATAGTGTTCACTAGTATTTATGGCAAGTGTTAGTGGCTAATGTATTCATAATGAAAGTGTGTTTTTTTTTCCTTTACATTCCCACAGATATACTTTCAGTAGGTTCCCAAAACAATTGTCTATGGCGATAAATACAGATATTCCAAAGAACCAAAAAAGAAATGTAAGGGTATCCAGAACCACTAGAGTAAAAACAACTTGATTTATTAATGCTAGTACAAACTTTTGTATTCAGTGCTTTGTCAGGCAGTAAAATTACTTCATCACAATACACGTTTAAGTAAGATTCATAAAAATCACATGATATAAAACAATCAATTAATAATATGTTTAACATGGTATCATACCCCAAGTCATTTGACTTAGTTATGTAATTTTCTCAGTATGGGTTTAATATTAACCATGCCATTAAAACCTGGATGCTTATGAGCCCTGAACCTAACAATATATTTAACTTGCGATTAGTTTTACCTATACAAAACACTTCACGCATCTCACATTTCGCCATATAAATAATATTTTTTTTAATATTACTGAAAGGGGAGAATTCCATAAAAATGGATTGAGTTATGCAAGGAAATGAAGCTGATAGCTTAAAAATGTTGAATCCTTCCAGATCCATAGCTAGGTCACCTGGTGCCTTCGTTCACCCAAAGTACCAAAAAAAAAAGCAAAAAGGAAGCTATGCAATTACTAACACACATACACTAAAAATGTGAGTGCTGTATCAGTGTTCATTTATAAAGCCATGATATCAACAGCAGTTGCTTAAGTGAATGCCAGTATGGTATCTGTGCCACATTGGTGACAGACAGCCCTGCCCCCTAACCTCTTCCACTCAAGGCAGATACTCGCTTTGCATTGCCCTAGTTACAGTTCTTCCTGATTTATTTTATTCATTCATTCATTTATTCATAATTTTTGAGAAGTGAGTATAGATAGGAAAAGTGTGGAGCCTCATTACAAGCTAAGCATAAATTACTGACAAGCTGGAAAAGGGTACATCACTGTTATGGAAAGAAATGTTGATTTACACTCAAAAATGCTATGAAAAAAGGAAAGACAAGATTTAAGGTGTAATTAAAAAACAGTTAAGAAAGAAATATTTTATAGATATTATTTCAGCTTTCTTCTTTTCATGAACCAGATTATATTGATTTAATTAAAACACATATGCATGTGTAGTGCAGTGTATGATCATATGAAGAGCTTTTCGTAGATGTTGGCTGAAAGGAAGCTGCTTGTAAAAGAACAAATGATGCACAAAGTATACAAATAAATATAATGTGCATGTTGGTAGTTAGAGACTTGGGAATATTCTATTATCAAAAGTAAGAGAGGCAAAAAATATTAGGATAGGTTAAGTAAAGCACCTATTGAATAGAGTAGGTGTCCTTTATTGTAAATTATTTACAATATTTATACATTTTATACTATGTATAATTCAGTTTAAAAATAATTTACAAAACTCCTTACAAACACAAAATTTAACCACAATCCCTCCCTTTTTTGCTACAACCACATTCTTACTTTACTTAGAATATCTGCCAGACTCAAAACCTTACTGAGCAAAAGCTTTTTTGGTCTGGCAATCCAAACATTCCAAACAACCCCAAACACATTCTTATCAATCTTTTCAACAGTATTTCTACTTCCAAACCCATAATACTCACACAAGGTCATAGTCATATCCAGTTCCTCCACCTTTTTATATAACCCAATGTCATTTCTTTAAAAATCCTCTCCATAAACTTTTCAACCTCTCACAATGCAAAAATACATGTACTGTAGTTTCTAATTCTTTACAAAATAAGCACAACCTTTGAGATATTATTTTATGCATCATTTCCCTTCACTGGCAACTTATTTATTCCCAAACTCTATAAGAAATCTTGACATTCCAGCAGATTCCTAAAATCTGTTTTCAGTTACTTAAATTGCATCAATAATATTTTTCTAGTACCTTCTACATTTTCTTCCTCTAAATTCCACAACCTTTTTTCTTCTGTTAGTCCATTATTTTCCTATTCACACAACTCCCATACACCTGCACCACTCCCCATATTTGCCTCAAAAATATACGCAACAATCCTTTTCTTTTAATACCCTATATAAACTCATAGATGCAGCATATTCTAAGATTAATTAAACCCAATCTTTCTTCGTCTCCTTTCAAATATAGCACCATTTTTGTCATAGGGTTTAACATGTAGCACCAAAAAAGGAACAAAAAAGTGTATATATTACTTGGTATCATATATGCCCTAGCTAAATAGGCAATTTACTCCCAAATCACTACATCCATCAAATAAACCTTTTGATGTGGCAACCTAAACTCTTTCCTATTTATTACTAATCTCCTTAATTTCATCATCTCTTCCCACTGTTCATCAGACACCTCTTTTTTCTTGAATGTTATATGTAACAATTTTACTTCATCCTTAGAAAGTCAAACTACTTCTACCTGCCCTTCATCTCTTATCCAACTACTCTTTTCTTTGCTCATTTGTAAGCCAGCATCGTTTAAACATTTAATTACATACTCATCATTCTCCTCATCCATTTTTTACTCCTAACTATATAACTATAACTATAACTATAACTATGTTGAAACACAGGTGCCCAGTAGGAAGGTAGCTGGAATAAAGAAGCTGAACCACGACAAAGTAAAATCTTCTTTTTTAATACAAAATGGTGATCGCTTTCACAATGGTAACCATTGCTTCATCAGACAGTTCATTCAGACAGCAACAGCACTTAAATACTTTAATTCATTACTAAAACAACCAATCCTACATATGCATATATTCTGCCTAATAAATGCACATGTTGTCCACCTAGTAAATACATATGCTTTAATACATACATGTATGCTTAGCCAAAGCACTATACAGTTGCCCTTTTCTAGTGCAGTAAAGGTGATCCCTTATCCGTTCCCTAAGGTGATGGTTAGTTTTGCCAACATAGAAATGGAAACATGTTGTGCAGTGAGCTACATACACTACATTCTTAGTATTGCAATCAGCAGAATTCCTTAGCTCCCATAGACGCCCCATTTCAGGGTGCTTAAAAAACCTTGATTCATCTATATAAATGCACTGTGTGCATTTTCCACATCTATGGGTACCATTCGCTGTGAAAAGGGCAACTGTATAGTGCTTTGGCTAAGCATACATTGGATAAGGGGGATGACCATATATTTTTGTTTCAGGTTTTACATATTCAGAATGTCAGCAATAGGATGGGGGACATAGTCAATACTACTGAAAATATGGAAGAAAAATGGATTTTGCATTTAGGAGCACACAGTGGTTTGGGTTTGAATGATAGTGTTCCATTGAAGCCAGTGCTAAAATCTAGAAGGTTAAAATAAAAAAATAATAATACTATTTTAACAAGAGAAGGCGACATAAACACATGCAGGGCTTTGGATCAATATGACAGTATTTCTTGAGCTGCTTCTAGCATAGATATCACTAAAGACAAGTATTTGTTGATGTATGTATTAAAGCATATGTATTTACTAGGTGGACAACATGTGCATTTATTAGGCAGAATATATGTATTAAGTGGTTGAGTGTGTACTGCTTATACTTTTATATATATTTTTATATATATTTTTATGTTTATACCCACGCACATAAGTAGCTACAAAATGGGGAACATGAGTATATGTATTTATTCATTGACTTTTTATGTATTTTATTCTTTATCCACATGTTCTTGTCTTTACATTTTGTGCATGTGGTTTTTAAACAGAGATTTTCTGACTTCAGCAATTAACTAAGGGCAAAACGTAACCATAGTAAATAATTGATTGCTGAGTGCTGAATTACCTTTGAGTGGTAGGATTGGTTGTTTTAGTGATGAATTAGAAGTATTTAAGTGCTGTTGCTGTTTGAATGAACTGTCTGATAAAGCAATAGTTACCATTGCAAAACCGCTCACCATTTTGTATTAAAAAAGAAGATTTTACTTTGTCGTGGTTCAGCTTCTTTATTCCAGCTACCTTCCTACTGGGCACCTGTGTTTCAACATTTTCAACTTCTGGGCTGGTTTGGATTTATTTGTTTATAACTATAACTATAAGATCATCTGCATAAATGGAGCTCTTGAAGTTTGCACTGCAACTTCCAATGGGTGGACCCTAAACCTTTGATAGAATCAAATTATGTCCTCACAATTCAAGCAAGCATTCATATCTCTGGAACAACAGGGGTTACTAGACAACTCTTCAGCACAAATTTTTTTACACTGGTGGTATTTTTTTAAGTTTTAGGCCTTAAATTGGATTTTATAAGTTACAGTAAACACAGTAACTATTAAAGTTTGCAATATTTTGTAAATAATTTCCATTATCTCAGTAACCACTCAAGTTATACATATACTGTTAGCAGTGTTTTGTTCATCCAGCTCAGAGTTTTGATATGAGGCAAATCATTTCTATCTCTGCTACTTAGTTGTTAAGTTATTTAGAAAATCATGAAATTTATGACAATATATACAAATCTTAGTATCTGTTTACCTTCAGTAGACAGAGGTCAAATCTTAATATAGTTATGTCTGCCATTATGTATACTTTAAGATGTAATCTTGTAATACTTTGTATGTAGCATGGTTGTGGAATTATTAATGCAAATAATAACAAGCAATATCTGATGCACAGCAGTGACAGTGGGATGTAACTGCAGACACACCCGGAGGTGTCACTTGGTTGTGATAAGTTAAGACATCATGTATTACTTCCTTTACCAAAACAAGTAACTTTTAACACCTTCTCTTAACATAAAAAAATCCCTCCACTTAAATGTCTTCCAAAACTTCATTAAACCTCATCTGCAACACTTTCACAACTGCCTTATAATCTGCATTATTTAAGGTATTATTATTTATCTCACACATTTTCCATTTCTTTTTCCAAATAAACTTAATAATCCCCTCATACAAGTCTTCATTAACCCCACCTTTCTCTATCCATTCATTAAACACATTTAACAATAACTCCTTCTGCTACACTTTCAAAGCCTTATACATTCCACAACCCATACCATCCCTAACAGATACCACATCTTCACTATGTTCAAAGCCAAATCCAGTTCTAAAAAAACTATTTTCTTCCAACTTTCTACAACTATATCAGAAAACTTTTTAACCATCCATCTTACATCTTCCGCATCACTTCCTTCCTATACACACCTCTAGCTTACTGCTCTATGATATCCATGATTTCTTCCTACTTATAGTCAGAACACCATCTTTATTTTTCATCTCTCTAATAATACCTACCTAATTTCTTACCACTTTAGCTTAGAAGGGAGGCATTTTCTCCTTCTTTCCTTTTCAGAAATGCCTCTGCATGTACAACTTTTCAAATTTTGTTTTTATTTTCAGTAAGGATTTCTTTCTCAGTCCTAAATAAAACTCAAAACATTTATTCTTAAAATTGACAAGCATCTCATTGTATAACCTACAATAATAGTCACTGTCCCTTTTTCTTTTCTCTAACTCCAGTTCCAGAAAACACATTTTTCTTTAAAAGCAATACACCATTATGTCCATGAAGGATAAATATTCCTTATATAACTATGATCAATCCATAACTGATCCATTCCCTTTCTAAAAATTTCTTATTAATAAACTTAGCAACTCATCTTTTGACTACTTTGCCGAGCATTATAACTTCCATGTTATTTCCACATTCCATCCAGTAAGCTCTATGATGAAAAAATCAATTTTACATAACACCAGCTGCTACCTCAGTCACCATTTCTGACAACAAAAAATAATATATTTCTGTTTCCCTATCATCTTTTAAATGTCCACAGATTATTTGACCACAAATTCAAATTCCCTGACTTAACTTCACTTGATTTGTTTCACATCCAGACTGACCATGATCTTACTTTTTCTTACGCTACATTTTAAATCTCAATTTAATATTATTCTCACTTTCACAATACGAAAGTCTCGTTCAAGCTCTTTAATTCCTCTCTTCCACACATTCTCACATTCCACCTGCATTAATTATCTCTGAGGAGGATGTGTATAATTTTTTTAAAAGACAACAAATTAAGAAGGCAACTAGTCCAGATGGGGTTTCACCCTCCTGTTTAAAAACCTGTGCTGATCAACTGGCTCCTGTTTTTCTCAGATTTTTAATAAATCACTAGAGCTGTGTGTAGTTCCTTTATGTTTCAAACAAGCCACAATCATTCCAGTGCCTAAAAAATCCACTATAACAAGACTGAATGACTACAGGCCTGTTGCTTTGAAGTTAGTGGTCATGAGGACTTCTGATAGGCTGGTGTTAGCCTTGTCGCTTGAAGGATATTACAGCTCCCTCGTTGGACCTCCTTCAGTTTGCTTATCGAGAGAACTGGTCAGCGGATGATGCATTTAATATGGGGCTTGTCACTTGCCAGGTCAGGAAGAAACATGCGAACATTGTGGGTTCTTGTTCAAGCAGCTTTATTATATACAAACACATCTTAAATGAAGCTAAGTAACTTTAACTTATAAACAATCTCGCTATCATGCATATAGATGTTAACACTCTAGCTGCACCTTCAAATTGGTACTGAAATTAACATGTGCTTGGAATTTATATGCACATGCAGACTTTAGAAAAGCTTCTTAAAGGTACAGCACACTTGTTATTCTACATCCTTACTCTTTGAGACGAGTCAGGCATTGTCACTGATGTTAATAAATATGCAATTTACACAGGAATAATTTTCATCATGCAATTACACAAAGCTAGGTACATATATACAACCATGTCCAAGTTGCTGTGTATTTCACTTTGGGCTTTGAGATGCAGCCATATCGTGTGATATAAAATTTGGGATCTGGTTTAGCAACTGGGATTATCTCTGCTGACTGTTCAATCTTAGGAATCTTGGGATCATCTGCCAGAACAGTATCAGGAGTCAAGACACACTCTGGAACAGGAATATCATCTGGACTGCTCTGAGAGTTAGAGTCTTTATCACAGAAGCAATGCTGTGATATCGGCTCTGCTACAGGAAGATGTCTGAGATTTTTTGTGTATTCCACACCTTCTGATCTAACAAAATAGGATCTCAGCTCCACACATATATTCGTTAATTGACCAATCCGGTCAAACCCTTTGCTGTTGGTATCCTTACTGCCTATCCTTTTTTCCACGGATGAAAAAAATCTGCTCGATTTGTCATAGCTGGACTTTTAAAAAAAACGTTTTTTAAATAACTGGGCTCTAATGGCTTTGGTGTTTTTTAGCTTTAGGCCTCAATAAACTAGAACTGATAGGCAATGTTGTTCTGGATTGCCTGGATAGAAGTCTCTGAGCAGGTGAGCCAAGTATATTGTCACAGGGTATGTTTCTGAGTTTAAGTAAATAAAAAAAAAATCGGTATTATCATGCTTTGACTCCTCAAGTAATTGCTTTGCACTCTGTACTGCACGTTCAGCAAGTCTATTTCATTGCGGATACTCTGGACTACTAGTAACATGTACAAAGTCCCACTCTCTTGCAAATTTCTGAAACAATTGAAAGGCAAATTGGATACCACTGTCTGAGATTAATTTTCTGTGGACTGCCATGGACTGAGAAATGGCATTTCAACTTAGTGATGACTGTAGTAGACGTTAGATTAGATAATAGATCAATCTCAAACCAATTCGAATAAGAATCTACCAGTACTAAGTAATGTTGATTGTTCCACTTAAATATGTCAGTAGCTACTATTGGCCAAGGAAATTCAGGGATTTGACTTAGCTGAAGTGGCTCTTTTTGCAAATGTGGTTTAGTACTATTATATACTGAACAGGAAGAAAGAACTCTATCGATGTCTTTCACTAGAAAAGTCCAAAATACAAGTCCTCTCGTCATTTTCTTAGTAGATTCAGAACCTGGGTGACCACAATGCAAAATCTGGATATACTCTTGTTGTAAGGAAGCAGAAACAACAATTTTAGGACCTTTGAAAATAATGCCATCTTTCATCAACAACTCATCTCTGTAAGGAAAGTAAGAATGCACTTCAGGTGGTACACTAGATTGCTTTGATGCCCATCCACCACTGATGTAGTGATTGACCTTTTGCAAAACTGGATCAGTCATTGTATGATCTCGGAGCTCATCAGGTCTTGTGGTGGAAAAATTACGTACTCTCATGACATTAAAGTCAAAATTCTCTGCGTCAAGCTGTTCCATTGTATTTCTGGGCAATCTGGATAAGGTATCAGCCAGATAAAAAAGTATGCCTTTCGTATAAACCATTTTGAAGTTGTACTTTTGCAATTTAAGCATCATTCTTTGTAATCCCGCTGGAGGTGAATGCATAGGCTTCTTTAAAATAGTAACTAAATGTTGATGATCAGTTTCTATCTGGATTTCTTGACCACAGATATAATCATGAAACTTGGTACATGCAAACACTATTGCTAAAAGTTCTTTCTCAGTTTGAGCATATTGCATTTCAGTCTGGGTACGTGTTCTAGATGCGTAGACTATTGGCCTGCCTTCTTGAAGAACAACTGCACCTAAAGCAAATTTTGAAGCATCGCAGGAAAGAGTTACTGGTTTGTTGACATCATAGTACCTTAAGTTTGGTGGAGTAGCAATTTTCTGCTTAAGAAGTTCATCAGCTTTCTGGTGCTGTTCTAGCCATGACGATGTAACATTTTTACGTGTGAGCTATCTCAAAGGTGCTGTCAATTCACTATAGTCTGGTATAAACTTGCCTAAATAGTTGACCATACCAAGAAAACGTAGAGCTTGTACATTATCTGGTGCTTGCATTTCAAGAATGGCTTCTTGCTTGGACGGGTCTGGTTTCAAGCCAATACTTGTAAATAAATGACCTACATATGTAACTTCTGGAAATCTGAATTTGAACTTCAGAGGATGGAGTTTTAAGTTCACTTGATGTGCTCAGTCGAGAACTCTCTCAAAATTTCTGTCATGCTCTGCCTCACCATTGCCTCCGACCAATAAATCATCTACTATTATGGCACAAGGATAACTCAAAGAAATTTGCTCCATGGCATGCTGAAAGACTTTACTTAAAGAAATTATTCCAAATGGCATCCTTAGGAATCTGTATCTTCCAAATAGGGTACTGAATGTAGTCAGTAGTGAAGATTTGCGATAAATCATCACTTGCCAAAATGAACTCTTTGCATCTAAGACAGAAAAAACACTGGCATTTGGTATCAGGGCTTTGACTTCTTCGACTGTATGCATAGGATGATGTGGTCTCTTCAATGCTTTGTTCAAATCTCTTGGGTCAATGCAAATTCTGATTTCATCTGAGCCTTTTTTATGAGCTGCTACCATGGATGACACCCATTCAGTAGGTTCTGTAACTGGACAAATTACACATTTTTGCACCATCTTATCCACTTGAGGTTTGACTTTATGCTGCATAGTTATTGGAACTCTTCTTGCTGTTCTGACCACTGGAGTGATCTCTGGGTCTAATTTCATAGAATACACCACTGGAAGTTTGCCCAACTTGTCATCGAAAACATCAGCATAAACTGAAAAAATAGTGTTAGTGAAGCTGAAACTGGGAAATGTGCTGATTTGATGAACTTCTTTGGTAAAAGAAAGCAAATTCATTCTCAAACTGTTCCTGAGACCCGTAATGATTGCACAGGTCTCAAACTACATAGAATAATAGGCAATAACAGTTCTTGGCCACATAACATGAAAGCACTACTGAGCCTTCAGTTTGAATTTCTTCACCTCCGTAAGCAACAAGTTTCACACAAATAGTCACATTTAGTTGTTCACCAGCTCTGACCTTTAAAACATATCTGCAGACATAACATTACACTTTGAACCAGTGTCTACTTTGAGCTCAGTGGATTTACCATTGATCCGGACAGTACAAAACACTTAATTTCTTGCCAATAAATCTACTGCATCAATCTTTGCACCAATCACTGACACACCATCTACATAGAAAGTGGACTGTTGCAGGTTTACTTAATCAACTTGTTTTTTTTTAAGTGACCCTTCTTTATAACTGTGTATGGCCTACTCGATTTGCAAAATCTTTGAAAATGGTTCCATTTCTTACACTTGTGGCATTGCTGACCAAATGCTATGTACATTTCTCTTCTGGATTCATGGTTGGCACCACAATTGTGACAGTTAACAATAAAGCTTGATATGGGTTTTGCTTATTCACCCCTATACTGCACTAAGCAGCATCTGTTCTGCATTGGATAACCTTGATTCTGTACTGAGCATGCTACTTTAACTGAACTGGTCTTGGAATTTGCTAGAAGACTACAGCTTTTACCTGGAAGTCCCACAGGGGCTGCTGCTACCATGTGCTTAGGCCTGCCTTTGC
The DNA here is from genome assembly GCF_019279795.1 of Protopterus annectens. Classification (NCBI taxonomy): domain Eukaryota; kingdom Metazoa; phylum Chordata; order Ceratodontiformes; family Protopteridae; genus Protopterus; species Protopterus annectens. The sequence continues at coordinate 1,429,463,669 of NC_056741.1, forward strand.
CTATCACATGCTGCATGCTGTCTACATTAGCTCTGGAGCCCATTAAAACCATTCTCTTATCACTAGCAAGCATACTTGTGTGCCTTTCTATAACTTCATGGATCTGACAAATCTCTTTGGCTTTGCTTAACATCAAATCACTGTCACGAAGCAAAATCTTTCTCACAGCAGCATTATTAATACCACACACAAGTCTGCCCATTATTAACTCATCCTTTAAATCTCCAAACTTACACATTTTATCTTTATTTCTTAGGTCAGTGATATAAGCTGCAAAAGTTTCCCCTTGCTTTTGATCTCTCATGTAAAACAAATGCCTTTCTAATGCAACATTAGTCTGGGAGTTAAACATTTTTCTGAATATGTACTTCAAACACTCATGGTCTTCCCTTGATTCAGCCTGCACAACAATAAGGCAAGTTTCTCCTTCACCTTCATACACTGCTGGGACATATACAAATGAAAGCCCCCCTTTCAATGGCCTCTGACCCTGCTAGGTTTAGTAAAATGAATGCCCTGGTACATGCATCTTTATCAGAATAAGCTGCTTGTATAAATATATAATACTCTTGCTCAAATATCCTCCAATTCTCTGCCATAATCTGATCAAACACGTGTGGTTGCGGCTTACAAAATCTGTCTGCTATATGAACATATCTCAGTGAAGGCTTCTGCAAATATACATGAACACACACACTTATACATACACATATACATGTGATTAAAATCTATGTCAGTACTTGCAATAGCACAATAAGCCTCTGTATAACTAAACTTTACAAATTAAGTCTCCCGGGCACTGTAATACTCTGAAATCACTTTACTGTAAAAGCTACTTGTCTTGAAATTATTTTACTGTATGAGGTGTTTATCTTGAAATTATTTGACTGTAAAAGTCATTTGTCATCATTTTAAGAAACCTTTCAAAATAATTGCACAGTGCAAATAAACTGGACAATAGAAGCTGAGGGCAAGGAATGTTTCAAAGCAATAATAAACTATTTTGAAGTAATTGCAATTTACAAAAAAACTTGCTCGAAGTAATTATACTTTCTGAATGAACTAGGCAGAAGACGCTCAGAGTGAGAAACAATTTGAAATAACTGTACTTTGCGAATAACAGTACACAGCACACTGAAATTTCCCAAAATGGCTGCACTTTGCCAAATACTCTGTACAGTGCAAGAAACATTCTGTAATGGCATCATTCTGCAAATAGACACACCCATACACAAGAAACTTTTCAAAATGGCTGTATTTGACTGCACTTCATGAAATAGTTGCACTTTGCACACAAGCTCTTTGAAATAAATGCACAGCAATAAACTCACTATAAGCACTTTTACACACTTTGAGATACTTCAAATAACTCGTTATGCTATTCATGGCTTCAAACAATGCAAAGTAGTAATTTATGCCAAAACACAGTAATTCCCCAAAACACAGTCAGTTGCCTTGCTTTATTTATGCTCAATATGCCCTATTCTGCCCCTTCTATTTGTTTTGCTCATTTAATCTCTTTTCATGCCTTTTTTGCCCTTTCATTATATTAGTTTTACTCATTTAATCTCTTTCATGCCCATTATACTTTCTTGTGCTGATTTTAACTCTAGACATGCTTGTTTTATCAAATAACCTTATTTCAGACATTCCATTTGATTAATGAGCTTTTTATGCTTCTCTTTTGCTTAATAAATGTTTCTGTACTGTTCTTTTGCTTAGTAATGTTTGTAATGCTCCATTTTATCTCATTTAATAAATAAATCTTTTGTGTGTTTTTTCTTTACCTTTAGCTTCCTTCTGGCCTTTTTTTTTTTTTTTTTTTTGCTCTCAGTTCACTTAGTTTGCCTTCAGCGTTACCTCTGCACCTTGTGACTCTGAAGAGTAGTTTTACCATCCCAGTTCTGACACCATATCACTCACCAGAGCAGGAAGAAACAGACGAACACTGTGGGTTCTTGTTCAAGCAGCTCTATTATATACAAACACATCATAAACCAAGCTAAGTAACTTTAACTTATAAACAAACTAGCTATCATGCATAGAGATGTTAACACTCTGGCTGCACCTTCAAAATGGCACTGAAATTAATAAATTCTTGGAATTTATACACATATGCAAACTTTAGAAAAGCTTCTTAAAGGTACAGCAGACTTGTTATTCTACAGGCCTGTACTATATCTTGCAACATCTTGACAGCCCAGGCACATATGCATGGATTCTATTTGTGGACTTCAGCTCTGCATTTAATACAATAATTCTAGAATTTCTTCACTTGAAACTTGACCAGCTTTCTGTTCCTGCTTCCACCTGTCAATGGATCACCAATTTTGTAACCAATAGGAAACAGCAGGTGAAACTGGGGAAATTTACATCTAGCTATCGCACAATTAATGCAGGTGCCCCCCAGGTATGTGTGCTCTCCCCACGGCTATTCTCCATTTACAATAATGACTGCACCTCTAAGGACCCCTCTGTCAAACCTATTAAATACGCAGACAGGAATGGTGATGAGTCTGCATACAGATGGGAGGTTGAGCAGCTGGCCATTTGGTGTAGTCAGAATAATCTGGAACTAAACACTCTTAAAACTGTGGGGATGACAACGGACTTTAAGAGTAGTACTGCAATATTATCCTCCCTCTTAATATTTAATATTGCTGTGCCATTTGTGAAATCCTTCAAGTTTTTGTGATCTATAATCTCCCGGGACTTAAAGTGGGAGACTAATGTAGGGTCCATCATAAAAAAGGCACAACAGTGAATGTACTTTCTGTGACAGCTGAGGAAGTTCAACCTTCCACAAGAACTGTTGATTCAGTTCTATACAGTAGTCATTGAGTCTATTCTCAGCTCATCCGAAACAGTGTGGTTTGGATCTCTGTCTAATCATAACAAAAATATGCTACATCGAATAGTGAGATCTGCCAAAAATATCATTGGTGCTAGTTTACCCTCCTTACAGGACCTGTACTATTCCAGAGTCATACAAAGGGCAGGGAAGATCATCACTGACTCTTTGTATCCAGGCTACCATCTTTTTCAAATATTACCATCAGCCAGGTGTTATAGATTAATACTCTGCAAAACAAGTAGATATAAGAACATTTTTTTTCCACAGGCCATCAAGTTCATAAACAGTTAACTCAGCTTATTAGGTTGGGGTATTCTTTTTCCAAGCCTCTGAGAATTCTGCAGTATTGTTTACATAATGTTAATACTTGTTTCTTTCAGATTTTATTTCAGTATTTCTTGCACTGAGTTGCACTTTGCACCTTGTATATGTATATTTACTTTTTTTGTCTTGTTCTTAATAGTTGCATGTATGTTGTTTGCCTTGTTCTTAATAGTTGTATGTATGTCATTTATGTAATTCATACTTGGAGAGTCACTGAAACTGGAGTCAAATTCCTTGTATGCATGCATACTTGACCAATAAATGTGATTATGATTCTGATTAATCTCATACAAAACCTCCTTTTCATCCCAGTATGTGCATAAACCCCACCAACATATGTCTGTGTCTTTCGGCTTTTCCAGGTTAGGGGTCGCCACAGCGGAACTCCGGTCCGCTAATGATTGGTAGTTGATTTTTACGTGCTGAGTTACCAGCCCTGACGCACAACCTTCAACGAAGGTACACCCATTCACGCATGTCTCCACGCAGAAGACGCTCTAGCTGAGAATCGAACCAGACAGCGTCTTACTGTGAGGCGACAACGCTACCGCAGCACCACCACCACTATAAACCCCACCAACATATATGCATCCATATTCCATTGCACATCAGCACAGTACCTCATCCATCTAAAAATTAGAAAAATCCAACATGTTTACTTCTTCCTCTAATAGTTTGGATTTCAATATTTGATGACATTTTCCTGGAAAATTGAAAAACTGTTTTCCTTGGTTGTAATGCTACTCAGTTATAGTCTTGTATGAAACATTAAGAGGCTTTGTTCCCATCACCCCTTCAGCGCATTCTTGTACACAGGACTACAAATGTAAAATATGAATAATTTTGCTTGAAATGTATTTTACAGAAAAAATAATAGGCTTCTTTCCTTATGCTGAATTCCTATGATACTATTTACTAAGTTTTAACTCACCTCACAGATCTATATTTGCTTTTAGCAGTCTAACAACAATCAAATGCAGCTTAAAAGATTTTTTCTTATAGCCAGCAATAGTTTAATTGATGGTAACTCTATAGTTAGTGCTTTAACTTGCCAATCTTATCTGAAGTTGACTAGATATTTAATCAGTAGCAAGTTCTGAGATTTTTCCAAATATGTACTCAGGGCTCACATGTTTAACTGCATCTACTCTCATGGTTTAGTAGAGTACCCTGAATATATAATCATCTATTTTCTGCTGCCACAGATTACCAAAATACCATAGGAGCAAAGAAATGTAAGAGACATTAGTTATTGCAGGATTTCAGTCTGTAGGTAAGTGTGGGATGTAGATGAAAATAAATATTTTTTATCCATAATACCACCTACTCGAAAGTATAGAAAGCATCAATTTCTTGCAACTGTTGCATGTTAATAATAAAAAAGAGTTACTCTTTTCTTTCTGATATTATTTTCATGGGATCTTTTATTTCATTCTGGTGACTCATATTCTCCTTCACTGCAACTCATGCTAATAATCATGGAGGTCTACATTTTTTATTGTGTTTATTAATCAGGTAGGTGGACTGGTCCTGTAAGCCGTTTCAGCAACCATCTGGGTGCACAGCACAAAGCAATACAATCATAATACAAGGAAAAATGCTAAGAGTGAATGTTCAATGAAATTTTCAAGCAATGTCATTTGAGGGTTATACATTGAGTACAACATGAGTGTTGCAGCATTAGAAGAAAAAACTCAAATCTGGTATAATTGAGAAACTACTTTTGAAGAATGAATAGTAGTTTGCTAGCATAAATAATACAATGTGAAATACTGTGTATAATGCATATCTTAGGAGTACTTAATCTAAAACACTGCAGGCAAGTGTGGGAAAACATAGTGCAAACACTGACAGACATCGTAGTAGAGAGATTAATGTGATGGTAGTTACAGTTAGTTGTAATTTCTAAGATGGACAGAGTACAGGTCATTCATTTAATATTCAAGTGTAGGTCATCTGTCTCAAGTGCTTACCGAGTCAAGTACTGACAGGAAGAGAAGCAAAAGTAGGACAGGAGAGGAAGAAAGAAGATGAAAGACTGTAAAAGATGTAGAAGAAAACAACGGTAAAGAAGTCAGAAAGAAAACAGGCTTAGTAATGACATATCTACAGAACTGTTGTTCCACTTTACCATGGTGTAAGGCTGAGAGAGATGGTTGGTTTAGTTAAAACCTTGGTGGTGATAGGTTACTGGATTACTAATGTCACCCCTTTGTACAAGGGTCATGTGCGTTTGTAAGAGTCTTTCAGTTGCACTGAGGATTAAGGAGGGAGGATGGACTGTAAAGTTTTGTAATCTGTTTGAGGGGGAAAGCATGGGATAACTGAACTGTTAATAATGTCCTTGAATTTTGTTATGTTGGTTGGGAACACAGAGCTAGTAGAACAACCTTTGGGTAATGCCCTTTATAAGTTTCCAAAACAGCTTTGAGTTTTAGACTTTGAGCTTGAGTTGACCTCTGAAATATTGTATTTAGCTTCTTTAATACCTTTTTATATCTGTTTTTGACAGATATAAAGTTGGTATATTCAGGGATTATTAGTTGAGCTCCAGAGTTTCCAGTGTTGGTCCCCTTCTCTCATTAAAAATTATAGATTAGAATTTAGCCATGGGCAGTGGTTCTGATAATCCTCATTTCAGTGGAGGGAAATTAATTGTCTGCTGTTGTTTTGACAAGGACACTCAAATGATGAGGTCATCCTTGGGGGTTTCCTGACTGATATATAGGAAACCATAAAGTGCTCTATGGATCTAAGAGCACCTCCCCCATCTTCTCTACTTTCTGAGATTGTTTTCATTTTAGGGAGATGAGAGAGGGAAGCAAGGTTTTGAACATGGGAAAAGCCTCCAGATGAAAATGATTGCTAAGGCTGTTGGGAAGGCATTGAACATTATTTATCTTATAGGAGAAGTTTGTAATGGTAGATCCAGTAGTGCGTGCTTACATAAGATGGAGTTAGTCTTCTGGAGAATGTACAATCTAGAACATGTTGCATTAGAAGAGAAAGGTTTTTATCTGGATTCACTTATTAGACACCATGTCAATTACCCAGTATGAGTACATTGTTTTCATTTGCTTCTTGTAGTAATTCCATTACCATTTCTTCACTGATTTTTTTTATGTGGGAGGTGGGGATGTAGACTTTTGCTATTAGTAATTTATATTTTTGCCTGTGCTCAGAGAAATAAAGGGACAGTTTGAATGCTTTACAATGTTATTTTAGATTATGGCAATTAGCAATGTCCTAGGTTTAGGTATTTTCTGACTAATAGCATTACTCCTCCTACTCCAAGCCTGAAGCAATGGCTATTGTCTAAATATATATTAAAGTTATGATTTGGTAACATGGATGAACAGGCACTGTTTTAGCCACATCTTTGTGATTGTAAGAATATCTGTTTATTTTCTGTGAGCCAGGCTTCTAAGCAATCCAATTTGGTATTGATATATTGATCATTTAGGCAGTATATTTTTCAGTGATTGAGGTTGTTGGTGGAATGGGATAAATTGTAAGTACTGTAAAGCACTTACAGATAAAGAATGGAGGGGGTTGAGGGGTTGAGGAAGGATAGGTGTGTGTGTGTGTGTGTGTGTGTGTGTGTGTGTGTGTGTGTGTGTGTGTGTGTGTGTGTGTGTGTGTCTGTGTGTGTGTGAAGGTACTAAAGAGTCACTAAAGAGTCACTGTAATGGGATAGCTCATGCATAAATATAACATAAAGTATCTTTGCTTGATATTAATATGGCAAACATTCTACTCTGCCTTAAGCACTTGTGACGCTCACTGCATAGCCTGTAGCAAGATTTATTGGGATCAGTGTTTTATCCCAGTAAAGGAATAAATATGTAAAGCATTTACCCCATCCTCATAAATCCTAACTGCCTGCACTGTAAAAGCAAATAAAACTAAGAAGCTTACTTGGCAGAACACTAAAAATATACTAAATGTATGAGCTATTGTAGTAAAAGATCTTTCTGACTTTAATGTACTGTTTTTCATATCCATATCACACTGGGATCAATCTTTACCCAGCCAGAGTGCTCAAACATGACATAAATGCAAAATTCATCAACCATTATGCAAAAGTATACATCCTACATATCAATATGGCCAGATTACCATCAAGAATGCCAAACTGTACTATCAGTCTCAGATTTAAATCTGGTTCATCACATAAGCTTGTATCGCATGGTGAAGCACAGTTAAAACACATCTCAAGCTATTATATGCTTGTAGTCCATGGAGCACTGCAAATGTGCACTAAAATCAGGAGAAAGATAAACTTGTTAAGTGCTTCCCTAGCATGAGACCTGATCTAACAGTGCCTGGGGTGTTAGGTGTAAGGGCACCTAACCACTCTTTAGATTGGGTATTGTATTAAGGACTAATAGAGGACAGTGTTGGCTGGTAAAGCACAACAGCAGAAGGTAAAACATTTTAAAAACAGTTTTGATGCTTTGTTTTGCCACACTTCTAAACAAAAACTGTGGCAGAATGAAGTATCAGCTTTTAAAGCCAGTAATTCTTCAAAGGAGCACATCATTTCTGCCTGCTATACTATATTTTCAAATGTCCCTAATGTTTCCTCATATTTTTACCTTGTCTCTATGTAAAAGTTTTAATTTTGTTGGTAAATCATTGAATAATAATAATAATAATAATAATAATGACAGACAAATCTTCATACTTTGTGTAGTTCTGTGTTGATGAAAAACTTGTGTTAACTTTATAAGTGAATTAGAGCAATAGTAAAAAAAAAACTGTGATCTTGTCTATTTGTCTCCTGTTATTTTTTTACATTTATCAGGCTGTACCTCTACTCTCAAAGCAAACGGAATGAGCAAGACCTGCCAAAATAAATAAAAACTTGTTTATTAAAACAATGACATCAAATAATGTGCATGTTATTTGATTTTATTGTTTTAATAAACAAGTTTTTATTTATTTTGGCGGGATTTGCTCATTCCGTTTGCTTTGAGGATAGAGGTACAGCCTTGCATTTTTCTTAGTTTGCTCCTGCTATTTGTACTCATTATTTTTTTACATTTGTCCAGAATTCCTAAGCAAAGAAATTGATAGGTACGGTGCTTTCTGACAGTGCTTTGTTTTTACCAGCTTTCAAAGCCAGTAAAACAGTTTTGCCTTGTGTGACGATGTGAGGTATTACCAGTTATGCCAGGAGAAGTAGAACAGTGGATGTATAACATATGCCAGCATAACTAGCTGGAGTTTTGTAAAGAATTACATGTCATTTGTATATCAAACTGATTTGTACAGGTGCTTGTGTTGAAAATGTATTTGTAAAGTTGCTTATGTTAAAACATGTACCAACTAATTGCTACCCTGGAAGGGTGGAAGTGTTAAAATGGTTGTATGCCTTCCAGATGCGATAATACATCTTAGCAAAGCTCTAGCTGTGTGCATGGTAACATATATGTGTGTGCGATTTTGGTTCAGTTTCTAGTAAAGGGGGCTAGTAAGGGAACCAGAAATCGGATGACCAGATGTATGTGATGTCATTCTGTAATCCAGCACTGAAATAATGATTTAGTATTAGATAAGACAGACATTTCCGGGTAGTCTATTTTTGAAACCTGATGGCAAGGACCCTTCACCTACATCATCTTGCCTTGCTTTAATACGTTAGCAGGGAATAGTAATTCTTTAGATCAGTCAGGAAAATATAGTGATATTAGTTAAGTGCTATTTTTCTGTATCTGTGTGAATCTATTCATCTGTGCTATTTTAATATTTCCTGTGATTGAAACTCTGGTGTTTATTGTAAATAGATATTCATTTTTTATGTTCTTTTATTATTTATTATTAATTATATTTAAACTTTTCATTGTGGCTGGTCTTTTAGAGAATATTTTAACCTTTGAGAGTACTTATATTTATTTGTTGACACTGTAAGCCTTACTGCATTGGTCAAACACTACCATTTGAATTAATATTACTTTTACTCAGTATAATTCGGTACCCTTGTAAGAGCCTTAGAGTAGCTGGCTTTAGACTGTCTGGTGGCAGTAACTACCTTATAGTCTGGGCAAAGGGTAGCAGAGTGAGTAAATCTGTGCCAGCATTTTCCAGGTGTGTGTGTGTGTGTGTGTGTGTGTGTGTGTGTGTGTGTGTGTGTGTAAATCAAATCTCAAAGAGTGTGTGTGTTCCTTGCAGCAGAAATACAGAGTACTAATTTCACAGAGAGGGTAGTGGAGGACTTGGCTTGGACACTCAGCTGAGGACTCAGCACTACAGCTGTCCTGGTGGGGAGTCTTACTGTGGGCCTGGAGACAGTGGAGAGAGAGAGAGAAACAGAAAAACCCAGCCCTCAGACTGAGTGTGTTCCCTGTGTGCTCTTAAGGGAAATTGTGCTTGGTGCAGAGAGCTGCATCTGGAAATACTGTGTTTCTATTTTTGTTCCAAGTGAACATCCCTCACCAGTGTCAGTGTTGAGGATTCAGGCTCCTTGATTACTGGCCTAGAGTAGGGGTGTCACATATTGATGAGCAGTGGTGTGAGTATTAATTGAAATTCTGTAGCCTTTAGGCAGTTGTCAATGAAGGTGTGTGTACTCTCAGCAACCACAAGGTAAACATACAGAGTTTCATTTTCACAACTGTTTTATTTATTTTTTGTTAGTTTAGTTTAGTCAGGGAAAGCAGGCAAATATGTCAGCAGAGGATTATGGCAAGTTGACAAATAACCAGTTGGCCAAAGTGTGTGAAGCCAAAGGACTGGTGCATGCCAACCTGACTGACTAAAGAGGAAATTATTTCAGCCTTATTCACAGCTCAGAGCACTAACCAGGAGGATAACTGGTCTGGTGATGGAAATTTGCAGCCCTCAGAAACAGGACAGTTCACCTTTTCCTCAGACAACTTAAAAATCTGTCTGGAGTTAAAGAGACTTGAACTGAAGGCCAAATGTTTGGAATTAGAATAAGCAGAGACTGCAGTAGGCAAAACAGATGGAATTAGAATCAGTGGAGAGACTGTGGCATTTGGAGGTCAAAGAAAAGGAGAGACTGCAGCATTTGTAGGCCAAAGAAAACAAGAAGCAGCATCAACAAGAGAGTGAGATGCTGACTCTTTCACAGGAACATGGAGATAGTAGAGAAGGGAATAACCAAACTCCAGAACAATACAGGTCAGTACATTTCTTCCACAGTTTACAGAGGGTGATAGTTTTGATATTTTTTGTCATATATTTGAAAGAGTATGTAAACAGTATAATGCTGACCAAAGGCTCTGAGTATGGTTCCTAACCCCCTTAGTCCATGGTAAAGCTCTAACTGCTGTTTCTAAATTGTCTGATATTGATTGTTTAAACTATGATAAAGGAAAACAATGTTTACTAGAATGTTTTATGTTAACACCTGAAGTTTACAGAAAACGTTTTGTGAGCATAGACGCAAGGCAGCTGAAAGTGTATGTGATTGCAATGCTGAGTTAAGCCCTTATTTTCATAGGTGGGTGAGTGGGTGTCAGGTCACCACTTTTGAAGGGCTGGCTGACTTTTTGGTGAGGGAACAAGCCCCTAGCACTTTGCCTGAGGACATGAGAATCTGGCTGGCAGACTGGGAGTTTAACTCTGCAGATGAGCTGGGGGAAAAAGGGGGATCTCAACTTAGCAAGCAGGGAGTCACTGCAGCAGAAGGGAATACCCAGTGCTGTACATGGATATAATGGAACCCACTGTAGGCAGCCTAAACCACTCCAACAGAGTCCACCAGTATCAGGGGAAGCCACTAGTTCAGGTACATGGCCAGGATCAAGGGTTAGATGTTTTAAATGTAACCAGTGGGGCCATGTATCATATAGATGTCCATTGAAGCAAGGTGGGGAACAAAAGGTGGGGGAGTCAGCAAATGGGAATAACAGTATGCCACTGGTAAGTTGTCTAGAGACAACAGGGGTACCAACTATCACCAGAGTTTATATCCTGACATTGCCTCTGACATTATCATTGTGAAGCCCACAGTGGTTAAAGAGGAGCAGTACTTGCTTGGGCAGTCCACTCCAGTGAGAGGTTTAGGAGGGGCCCTATTCCAAATGACTTTGGCCAAGGATCACCTTGACTAGAAAGGTGGAAAGGGAAGCAAGCAAGTAGGTGTGTTTGAGGATATCCCTGCAGATGTCTTGATAGGGAATGATTTTAATAATGCAGTACACTGTACAGTACTGTGCAGTACAATGCAGTTACACGCAGTCAGGCTTGGAGACAGGCTTGTAGGTCTGGTAACCTGGAGGAGACCCAGACAGACCCCACAACTGAAGCCAGTGCTGGTGAGGTGGCTATTTCAGGAGGGAGCTACCCTGTAGCAGGAAGTCTGAAGATGAGCCACAGATGCTGGTAGATACTAATGTTCCCTTGGACAGAGTGACTGCAAGGGAAGAGGTGAGTGGTAGTACCCAGACTGACAGTGAAGCACCATTGTCAGAGGATACCAGGCTTCCTGTGGGAAGGGAGATGGGATGGGTCACAAAGATAGAGTTCAGACAGGCTCAGTTCTTGGACACTACAGTACAAGGCTTGAGGGAGGTAGCTAAGGAGGCACCTGATTCTCAAGGGAAGGGGAAGTCTCTATACTGGAACAAATGATTACTGTATAGAGAGTGGACCCCCTGAGGGAGGGCTAGAAGGTGATGTAATACAGCAGTTGGTAGTGCCTAGAGCCTGCCATCTGGCACTTCTAGACATAGCCCCTGGCATTCTTTTTGTAGGCCATATGGACATAAAGCATACCAAGAGAAATATTATGCAGAAATTGTGTTGGCCTGGGATTGTAAGGGATGCAACAGGGTACTACAGGTCCTGAGAGAAGTGCCAAAAAGTAGACAAGGCAGGCAACAAGGTCAAAGTTCCTTTGATGCCTTTGCCTGTGATTGAGGAGCCATTTCAGAGGGTAGCTATGGATATTGTGGGGCCTCTGAATACCCCAAGGTCCACAGGGGAGAAAAGTATCCTAGTGGTAGTAGATTATGCTACTAGGTACCCTGAGGTGGTGGTTCTGTTCTCCATCAAGGCAGAGAAAGTGGCAAATGCTTTATTAGAGATTTTCAGCAGGGTAGGTTTCTTGAGAGAAATATTGACTGACAGAAGTGCCAGTTTCATGTCAGACCTCCTGGCTTGTCTGTGCAAGCTCTGTGGGTTGAAGCACGTAAAGACCAACCCCTAACATCCCCAGACTAATTGTCTTGTGGAGATGTTAAACTCTCCATTAAAAACCATGTTACAGGCATCTGACCAGTTTAGGAGAGAGTGGAACCAATATTTACCCACCTGCTGTTTACATACAGAGAGGTACCCCAGAATCCACAGGTTTTTCACCCTTTGAGTTGCTGTTTGGGCATAGGGTGAGGGGACCTTTAGATTTGATTTGTGATACGTGGGAGGGTAAGTGTGAATCCCTCAAGGAGTCTGTTGTGGCATATGTCCTAAACCTCCGGACAAGTCTTAGGCAGCTCATAAGCTTAGCACAGGAGAACCTGGCAGGAGCTCAACAGCAGCAAAAGGTCTGGTATAACAGGAATGCTTGAGCCTGAGAGTATTCTGTGGGACAGCAGGTTATGGGTCTTATTTCTGTCATACACAATAAGCTGCAGGCAGCTTGTGAAGGCCATTCAAAGTGGCAAGGAAGGTCAGTGATGTTAACTACATGGTAGAACTGCTAGGCCGGAAGCAGTGGCACAAATTGTACCATGTTAACATGATGAAACCTTACCATGATAGGCAAGCCCTGGTGCTGAGTATTTCCAATGGATGGCAGGAGAAGGCATTCTTTGAGACAGCAGGGTACTATAGAAAGTTTGTTCCCAAATATGGTACAATAGCTGATCCGCCTTACAGACCTGATGAAGGAAAAACAGGCCCGATAAGGTAGTGTGGACCCCAGCCTGCGACCAGGAATGCCAATAGCTTAACAGGGCTTTGGAAGGACTCTCTGTGTTAGGCAATCCAGATTACAGCAAAGAATTTGTTGGGCAGGTGGATGCTTCAAACCATGGGGTGTGGGCTGTACTCAGCCAGGTTTCCTCATAGGGAGATGAGCACCCAGTTTTATATCTCAGTCATAGACTCTAACCCAGGGAGGAATGTTATGCAGCTGTAGAAAAAGAATGTCTAACCATAGTATGGGCAATGCAGAAACTTCAGCACTATCTGTATTGATGGAAATTCACTGTAGTTACAGACCAGAATGCCTTAGTATGGCTACATTGAGCCAACCAGCAAAATGCAAAATTACTAAGGTGGAGCCTAGGGTTGCAGGCATATGATATGAGAGTGCAGCACCATAGTGGGGTCAACCATGCCAATGCAGATTGGCTTTCAAGACAGGGTATGGGTTAATGTGTTCCCAGACAGGTTCATGTCCCTCAAGCCACATTTCTCCTGGGTCACTTGAGAAACCAGCTTGAGTCTTCAAAGGGGGAGAGATGTGATGATGTGAGGTATGTCCAGCTATGCCAGGAGAAGTAGGGTAGCTAGTTGGAGTTTTGTAAAGAATTATATATCATTTGTATATCAAACTGATTTGTACAGGTGCTTGTGTTGAAAATGTATTTGTAAACCTGCTTGTGTTAAAAGAAATGTACCAACAGTGGGTCCTGCTGAACTGAAAAAAGATATACACCTGTATGTCAGACTGTATAATAATTGTTGAAATTAATATTGCAACAGAGGACACTGGAAGAAAACAGGCTATTAGCATTCCAGCTAACTTTGAAAATAGTCTGAAATTAAATTGCCTGGTAGGCCATAAAGATTATATCTTATAGTTCTGATTTCAGCCAGAGAAAAAATGCCTGTAAAAACAAGGACTAAGAATCCTACTATATTGTCCTTAGCAGTGAACTAATTGCTATCCTGGAAGGATGGAAGTGTTGAAATGGTTGTATGGATTCCAGATGCTATAACACATCTTAGCAAAGCTCTATCTGTGTGTATGGCAACATATACGTGCAAGATTCTGGTTGAGTTTCTAGTAAAAGGAGTAGTATGGGAACTAGAAGTCAGATGACCATATGTATGTGATGTCATTCTATAATCCAGCACTGAAATTATTTAATACTAGATGAGACAGAAGTCTCAGAGTAGTCTGTCTTTGAAATCTGACATGAAGAACCCCCCACCCCATCAGCTTGCCTTACTTTAGTAAGTAAGCAGGGAATAGTAATTATTTAGATCAGTCAGGAAAATACAGTGAGATTAGTTAAGTACTGTTTTGATTATCTACAGGAGAGGTTTTACTATTAAAGACTTGTAAGAATGAAAAGAAGAGGTTTGGCTGGTAAAAGGGAGGGTAGGCACTAAAAATGTTTTTTTTGCACACAATGTATACATATAATAGAGTCTGATAGGGTGCAGATTAATTATTTGACCATCAAACCTAATGGTTTGTTCAAATGTAAGTCTTCTGGGATTGTTTATGTGGCTATCTGTTCCCAATGCAGAAGTTTCTACGTTGGGAAAACTGTCCGCAAGTTTAGAGAAAGAATTTACGAACATGTTAGGGACATACATAGTATGAACATAAACAATGCCTTGTACAGACATACTGAACGCTACCTCAGACATCAGTTTCAGTTTTTTGCTATTGAAGGGGTTAGGAAAGATCCTAGGGGAGAGTCTTGGGCTGACATGGTTGAATTTCAAGAGCTTCTTTGGCAAATTAGGTTAAATGCACATGTATTTCCTGGATTAAATGACATCTTCAGTATAAGTAGCCTTCTTAGGCTACATTCTTATTGCATTTAGTATTCCACACCTTAAATTAAGTACCTATTTAAAGTAGCAATTAAAGTAGCTCCTTGCATTTGACTAACTCTTTAATGAATTTTATAGTATTATTGGTGCATTTACACCATGTGATTAATTTTGGTGTTTTATATTGTGTGATTTTAGTATTTTATTTCATTCTGATGAAGTCTTTTGTTATAAGCAAGATGAAAGCACTCAATAAAATATCCTTTTGGGAACCTGCTGTGTTTGGTGACATCTTTTGGTTTACAAGTCGCTTTTTCATCTCTGTCTTTGAAACCTGACAAGAAGAACCCCGTCCCAGTTCATATTGCCTTACTTTAGTAAGTAAGCAGGGAATAGTAATTCTTTAGATCAGTCAGATTAGTTAAGTACTATTTTCTGTATCTGTGCGAATCTATTCTTCTGTGTTATTTTAAGATTACCTATGATTGAAACTCTGATGTTTATTGTAAATAGATATTCAGTATTTTCATGTTCTTTTATATTAAATATATTTAAACTTTTCATTGTGGCAGGTCTTTTAGAGAATATTTTAACCTTTGAGAGTGTTTACATTTATTTGGTGACACCGTGGCCACTCCTGGAAGCCTTACTGCATTGGTCAAACACTACAATTTGTATTAGTATCAATTTTACTCAGTATAATTGGGTACCCTTGTAAGAGCTTTAGAGTATCTGGCTTTGGAGTTTCTAGTGGCAGATACTACCTTATAGCCTGAGCAAAGAGTAGCAGAGTGACTAAATCTGTGCCAGCCTTTCCCAGGTGTGTGCGTCAGCTGCTTGGAGCAGGATCACAGAGCACTGGTTTCACAGAGAGAATGTAGAGGACTTGGCTTGGACACTCGGTTGAGGACTCAACTCTACAGTTGTGGGGAGTCTTACTGGGGGCCTGGAGAGAGAAACAGAGAAACCCAGCTCCTGGACTGAGTGTGTTCCCTGTGTGCCTTTAAGGGAATTGTGCTTGGTGCAGACAGCTGCATCTCAAAATACTGTGTGCATCTATTTTAGTTCCAAGTGAATATCCCTCACTAGTGTCAATGGTGAGGATACAGGCTCCTTGATTACTGGAACAGAAGAGAGGCGTCACACCTTGCATACATTCTCTTTCTTTCACTATCTCTCTTTTTCTCTGTTTTTTTTTTTTTTTTTTTTTTTGCTGTTTATAAGTAGTAATGGGTCTACTTTAGAACACCGACACGCCAGTTCGCCGACACACAAACCACCGACACCAAATAACCGACAGCACACAATACCGACAACGCAAAACACCGAACACCATTACACCGACACACTAAACGTAAACAACACATTACACTACATTACATATCCACTAGCCCTAACCCAAACCCTAACCCTAAGGTCCGACACTACCGCACACTTCCCTACCTGCACCCTAACCCTAACTCACTTAACCCACCCCTAACCCTAAGATCCGACACTACCGCACACTCACCTTTCACACACCCTAACCCTAAATTCCTCACTATTGCACACTTACCTGTCTGCTCCCTAATCCAAAATCCCTCACTATCGAATACTTGCCAAGTCGCGCTTACACGTTCCCCTTGTCGGTCTTCCAGCTGTCGGGATTTCAGCATGTCGGTCAACTGCGTTGTCGGTCCTTTCGCGTTCCTCTTCCGCGTGTCGGCGAACTGACGTTTCGGTAATTTGAAGAGGACCCGTAGTAATACTTGTACCAGGTAAAGCTCCATGGACTGCAAAAAATTATGATTTGATCACATGCATACCTAAATTTCACCTCTAGAGCTTCACTCTGAAGGTAAATTATTTGGCAACCATATCTCAGGCACATAATAAGCCAACTACGATCAGAGGCCCTATCATAATCCTATCTGTTATGAAACTCTTATGTTCATAGACATGAAATACTTAAAGAAAAGGAAGTGTGTGTGTGTGTGTGTGTGTGTGTGTGTGTGTGTGTGTGTGTGTGTGTGTGTGTGTGTGTGTGTGTGTGTGTACACTCGTTTGTGCACATATAGTCATATAACATGGTGGTTTCCAGCTGAAATAGGGTACATGTTAGTGTAATTTGTCCTTGTGTTTGAAGTCTTTTCCATACTACCAGTATTCATGCTAAGCATAGTGATTATCCCTTTAAGTGGTATTCCCAGCTGATAATAGGAATTGCCCTCAAGAGTAAGCCTACGGCTATTTAAAGAATGGGCTGCAAAGACCAAATTAGAGAGCACAGAGATAAGCTCCTAAGTAGTCTGCAAGAATTAAGAATACAAGAGAAGTTGGAAAAGAGAGTATCATCTCTGGAAAGGAACTAGTCAAATGGACTAATTTGCCATAAGAGAGTCCTGGTAATCACCTTATAGCTGACTGCAGGAGTGAGACTGAATTTCCAGTGGTACCTTAGCTTTTCAGTTTAAATAGCCTTATTTGTGTTATAAAGAATGCAACTGATTTGTGGAAACAGTCAAAAATTTTACTTTTCTGTAAATATAGCTGCTTTTACTTAAAAGACTCAGTGTCATTTGTATTATTTTACACTTAATACACGCACACACACACAAACACATATATGGATACACACACACACACACACACACACACACACACACACACACACACACACACACACACACACACACACAAACTCTCTCTTTCTATATATATATATATATATATATATATATATATATATATATATACACGTATATGTATCCGCATGAGTTTAATACTTTTTATGTAAGAATCTTTTCATCTAATCACTAAATATCTAGAGTTTTCCATGTAGTGCACTTTAATCTAAAATGTACTTAATCAAATCACATTACATCTAACACTTCATATACAACTGCTGGTGCATAAACACAAACTTCTAGAGACAGAGATAGAATATATTGATGTCCGTTAACAGGGTGCAAATACTGATCAATACTGTATTGCATTGCAGTTTCTAGTAATGAAAACATTCACTGAAGCCAGTGATTTTTATAAGTGTGTGTAGGTACCATCCTTGATGAAGGCAGAATTTCATCTAACGTGTGTGTCTTGCTTACATTAAACAGGGTAGATAGGAGCCTTTTTGCATCCCATTTCATCTCATGCTCTGAATACTACTGTACATAAGACCACTCATTCTTTCTTGGACTATGGTCATGTCAAAGTCATCAAAATGCCCTGACTTTTATTTAAATGAAGATTATCATCATTACCTGCTTGCCTGACCATGTCATTGCATTCTTTGTGCATATCTTACCTTCATGTTATCTATAATTAGCACATTACCAGATGGGCAATGTCTTGATGTATGCCATATGGGCTTGGAAGCCTTGGATTATATTCTGTTCACTAATAATTCTTGATTTGGTGTCTGGTGACTTCATGCTTGTGGGTAGAAAGGAATAGAAGAAGCTGCTTTCAAATGCTCCATGCTGGGTGGCTCTGATGTAACTAGAACTGTAAAATACATACTTTATGTGATGAGATGCCTTCTAACACCAGAGTATGCAGAAGGTTTAGCTATGTATTTAGACTAGCTCTACTACACATGCTCTGCGTTAGTAGCCGGTGGCACCCTTATATACTGCCACTTGCTCCAAAAAAAATTCTTTAAACTCCCACTAGCCCAAACTCCTATTTATGTAGCACTCCCAACACCCAGTCCTATAAAACTTTATAACCCTACAAGAACCTAAACTCTAACCCTAAAACTCCTACCACTTCCCAACCTGAGCCCTTGCTCCCTTACCTTAAACCTCCACTCCCCTTCCTTAACCCTTAGGTCTCCCCATTACTTCCTATACCTAAAACTCCATCCTCCCTCCCTAAACCAAACTTCTGCTATCACTCCTGAACCCTAAAACTCCCTTCATGCCCCCAACCCTGAAACTCCCTTCCTGCTCCCTAACCTACAATTTCCCACTTGCTTCCTAAGCCTAAAATCCCCCTCCCACTCCCTCTCAAAGGCAGAGTGCCTAAACTTATAGTCACGTTCAAGCTTGAGCAGCACCCCACTTATGAAAGATGGTACTCAAGTCCCTGGCTTTGAGACAGTGTTTTTTTGAGTGCTTGAGCCTTGAGTGCCTATAGGGCTCCCATTTAGACCTTCTCTGTGAGTTGTTTGTGGATTGTCACTTAATATATCACATTTCATGCACTGTATCAAGTAATCATCAGCCAGAAGATCTGAGTAGGAGAGACTGCTAAGTGCCTGTACCTCACTTTACTCTCATGGGGTAGCTCTAAGCAACTTATTTTGGGATATGAGTAAGGAAAAGGATGACCTAGCTAACCATGCTTTTAGCTTAACATTGATGACTTTAGAATGGTGAAAAGGTGAAGAGTAAGTAGCTGTTGATGATTAAGGTAAAGTATAAATAAATAAAATATATACACATTCTGCTGAGATGCACACTTTTATTCAACCCTATTCAACCCATTTATTGTAACTATATATACAATATACACACATACCCATATGCATACAGGGTCTATATTAAATCAGTGAATGCTTAAAAAAAGTGAACACTGATTTATCGATGTAAGTGAAAACTTACAATCCCGAACACTCGGAACAGCAATTTTTTTTCCCAGGGAAAAAAATCTCTGTTCCAAAACAAAACAAAACAAAAAACAAAACTTTAAAACAATACATAAAGTTGGGGGCTTCGGCCCCCACACCCCCCGATGTGGGGGCTGTGCCCCCCACACCCCCCTACTTAAATATACCAACTCCGAGATCACACTACAGTGCCGAAAACGGCAAAGTAATGGATGCGGCCAAGCAAATTCTTTCCCAGGGAAAGAATTCACTTAAAAGCCGCTTTGCTATTTTGACTTTTCGTTCTTTTAAGTTCTATCAAGGCACATTCAAAAGAATGCATCTTCGATCACTTAATAGAAACCCATGCATACATATTTGTACAGAAGAATATACAAACTCAAACACTCTAGCATAGTAGTGGATTAGCATTAGATATGGAATAATCATTGATAAGTGTTTACAGCATGCTTTTATTCATTTGAATAACAGGGGACAAGAAAGCAAACAGCACACTTCTAGTAAGAAATAAGATTAGTTGCATTTTGAACTCTACAATAATATATTTAGATGGTATTTTTGTAAAATAAACAAACTAACTTTCAAATCAAAACAAGTAATACAGACCACCCCACTACTAAAACGGTACTCAGTTAACTATACTTCAACCATGATATGAAATAGTGCTGTTCAAAGATGCAATACCCATGCAGATGTATAAAGTAGACCTTATGTACCTGCTACATGGCCTGTCACCAGGTTTCGTATCACTGAATGCTCTCACTGAAGCATCAGTAATAAAACATTAACAAATTACTGATAAATATAAAACCATGTCCTTATTCAAAGTTTTTTTTTCTTCTAACCAGTTAGCTAATACTTATAGTAGGCACAGTAAGTCAATGCAAGTATGCCTCTATCCATCCATCAATCCAGAACCCCTTTTTCCCATTTTTACACATGGGGTCAGAGTATCACTTCAGCAATGACAATTATCTATAGAGCTAAGGTTTACACCGACGGGTGGCTAGTCTTGCTGTGGTAGTTCATCCACACCCCACACTTGCATGCACATTCACACCTATGGCCAGTTTAGAGTGTCCAATCCATCTCTTGCATGTCTTTGGAATGCTGGAGGAAACTGGAGCACCTGGAGGAAATTCATTTAAGCATAGTGAGGACATGCAGACTCCACACAGAAGGCACCCTGGCCAAGAATTGAACCGGAAAACCTCTTGCTGTGAGTTGGCTAGCATGACTGTATGTTAACTTCTAATCAGAATTAATACTGTATCTGCTAGTACTGCTGATTTCTAGCTGTAGAATTTAACAGTGTAACTCTACACTCTGCATTTCTGACTGTTCTATACTTAGACTGATCAAAGGACAGTGAATGTGCTGACCCTTTAAAAAAATCTATGTAGACATTTTATTATTATTATCTTTCCTAATTGCTTTGGCAACATCAGATAATCCACCACATCGACAAACCAAGAAGTGTGAATCTTCTGCAAGCTGGCTGAAAGCAGAAGTACTTGGCAGACCATGTGTAAAGTTCCAAAAAGACTACTGCAGTGTGAAAAATATAGCTGGCATAACATCACAGTCTCATCATTACACTACAGAAATACAGCTGACATCAAATTAAAAAGTAGCAAGGACCACTGGTAAATAAAAAGGAAAGCAACTGATGTACACACTAAAATAAATTTAAAACAAAAAAAATAAGCAAACGAACAAAGAATGAGACAGCCAGCCATACAACACAACCACAGGAGCAAAACATCAGTATAGTATGCAAAACAAATCTTCCATAAAAGCATGGAGTACACAGACCACCATTAATAAAAAGTGCTATTAAACTTTTTCTGTGATTTTCTATTTCACTGTTTATAAAGTAACTGCAGTCCATGGTGCATACTAACAAGTGTTGAATACTTCTTTGAAGGATTTCTGTCAGTATGGAATAAATCCCACAGATTTACTAATCTTCCGTGCAGGACTAGTCTAGTCCTGCATGGAAGCAGCCACTTAGGAGCAGGATGGCAGTGCACCATGCATATTAATGAAGGCACGCTGCCCAACCTCCTAGGCATACATGGAGCATGTATGACTGCAGGGGACATGTCTGAGAGCAGAGCACTCAGAATAAACACTCCCCTGCAAAGTAGAACAGCAGAAAGTGGAAATAAATGAGCGAGGCCACTCATAGGTGCCCATATATCCCCACCAACAGTCCCGCATGTGTACAACAGCAACAGTACATATAAATAAACTAAAGAAAACCCGTCATATTTATCGTAAACCCGAGTACAGCTAACCATAGGTGCGCGGGTGTGCCCATCGCTTAGCTACGGTTAAAGCAGCTGAAAAGGCCGAAGAGGATAACAAGGAAGATATATGCAAATAAAACAGCACAGCAATAGTGTAGTGGGTAAGGCGTCTCCCTAATGAGCAGGCATTCCCAGTTCGAGTCCCACTGCAGCACATACCATTCTCCATGTGAAATCTGTATATGAACATTTTTTTTCTCATATATTTCCTGTATAACCTACTAAATAACATTAAATGTGAACTGGACGACTGTATTAATAAAGCACTAGTAAGCAGGTGTAAGGACAAATAAGCAGTAGTAAGTATATATAAGCACTAGTAAGCGTGTGTAAGTGCGTTTGCATGGGGGCAAGCATTACCTACACAGATTAATCAAAGTAGAAGCTAACTGAGTGTTAGAAACTGTAACCGGAGGTTTGAAGTGCTTAGCTCTGCGCAAACCTGCACACACCCGCGTACAACTGCTTTAATGTGCCATAATCACTCAATACCCAACGGCCCATGTTATGCTCAGCAACAAAATAAACAGCTCCTGCAAGGCTCCTGCACACCATAGACAAAGGGAATAACCACTAAGCTATGACAGATACAAATAAAGACAACGTTGTCAGAAACATATCATCCAGTCCAGTCATGCAACAGCACAGAGAATGCAGACCTACAGCTAGATGGACGTGTGTGTACAAATATATTACTATCTAAATGGGTACAACATATCCATAGATGTAGTCACACACACATATAGGTTGACAGACGAGATCAGACAGGAGTCCCAGTGGACTATGATGTTTGCAGATGACATTGTGATCTGTAGTGAGAGTAGGGAACAGGTGGAGGAGACCCTGGAGAGGTGGAGATATGATCTAGAGAGAAGAGGAATGAAGGTCAGCAGGACTAAGACAGAATATATGTGTGTGAATGAGAGGGAGGATAGAGGAATCATGAGGATGCAGGGAGTGGAGGTGGCGAAGGTGATTGAGTTTAAATACTTGGGATCAACACTTCAGAGTAATGGTGAGTCTGGAAGAGAGGTGAAGAAGAGAGTACAGGCAGGATGGAGTGGGTGGAGAAGAGTGTCAGGAATGATTTGTGACAGATGAGTACCAGTAAGAGTGAAAGGGAAGGTCTATAAGAGTGTAGTGAGACCAGCTATGTTATATGGGTTGGATACAGTGGCACTGACAAAAGGGCAGGAGTCAGAGCTTGAAGTGGCAGAGGTGAAGATGTTAAGATTTGCACTGGATTAGGAATAAGTATATTAGAGGGTCAGCCTAAGTTGGAAGGTTTGGAGACAAAGCCAGAGAGGCAAGATTATGGTGGTTTGCACTTGTGCTGAGGAGGGATGCAGAGTATATTGGGAAAAAGATGCTAAGGATGAAGCTGCCAGGTAAAAGGAAAAGAGGAAGGCCTAAGATAAGGTTCATGGATGTGGTGAGAGAGGACATGCAGGTGTTTGGTGTGACAGAGCAAGATGCAGAGGA
Source organism: Protopterus annectens (assembly GCF_019279795.1). Lineage (NCBI taxonomy): Eukaryota > Metazoa > Chordata > Ceratodontiformes > Protopteridae > Protopterus > Protopterus annectens. The sequence goes on from NC_056741.1 coordinate 1,429,486,938, forward strand.
CAGGAAGAAATGGAAACAGTTGATCTGCTGTGGCAAGCCCTGACGGGAGCAGCCAAAAGAAGATATATATATATATATATATATATATATATATATATATATATATATATATATATACATATATATAAAAAACTATCCACATATATATATACATACATATACAAATATATGAACAGATATACATGCAAATGCTGACTACACATATATATGTCAACAGCCATACGTCCACATATACACAGCAAGTTACACATATAAACATAGAGAAATGTCCACATAGGTATATACGGACATAGAATTATGTAAGCAAATATATACACCCACAAAGGTATATATGGCCAGACATCTGTAGATAACAATGGTAGATTAACAGACACATACATGTCCACATGTACCGTGAAAGACCTTGACAGGCCCAAAACAATATACATCATATACGAACTGGCATAACCCCCACCCAGACAAACACGACCGCCCTTCAAAACACTACCAAGCTCAATGTAATGTACATGTGTCATTGAAATAGGAATTTAAATTAGTCCTCGGTCATGTTCCACATGTTGACATCACATCCCCCTCTCCCCCACCCATTAGGCGGCCCGAGCAGTACAGGCCCATCCAACCAAGGCCATCCTCGAGCCATACATGCATTACCCACAGTTCCACTTCCCCCACCCACTGCACACACACAGCCACCATCTCAACCCTGGTTACCGGCCCATAGCTACCACACCACTACACATTTCCCCCCTCCACACTCCCCCCCCTCGGGACTGATCCCTTATGTTGTTTCGACCCAAGTATCCTAGGTCTGGCACATGCCGTAGTCCATGCACATAGCCATGGGTACCTGTGTAACTCTGGGTGTAGATGAAAGTTGTATACCCAATGTTCGGGCTGCCCCGCATGGGACAAATGATTACCTGGTACGTGCAATAGATTTCATGTGTGACTCTGTGTACACTAATGGATTTAGTTGTAGGTATCGCAAAGCATACGTGGCACACAAGGTTGGCTGGTATGCACACGAAACAGTACCCAGCAATGACAGGCAACATGACAGGATGTGTAGCTAAATATGTAGAGATATGTGTGTGTGTGTGTGTGTGTGTGTGTGTGTGTGTGTGTGTGTGTGTGTGTGTGTGTGTGTGTGTGTGTGTGTGTGAGTGTGTGTGAGTGTGTGTATATATATATATATATATATATATATATATATATATATATATATATACCCATAACTACATCAAGATATACCTGTCCCTCTCTGTAGTACAAATGTATACATACATAGACAGATATACATAAATACCCACATATATATATATATATACACACACATATATATATATATATATATATATATATATATATATATATATATATATATATATATATATATATATATATGTATGTGTGTGTAAATATACACAGATATATAGCTAGGATATGATGCAGCTGTTAAGGATTACATATGTTCACAGGCCGTGCCAATGGGGGTGAGGGGCCCAATCAACAAACATGTAACACATAGCATCAACCCCCCCCCCCCCAGCTAGACAGGTGAAACATACAAACACACAATAAAAATAAACAAACCACTGCTTCCTGGACTACAGGCAGGATACTACCAGTGGGAGAGACCCGCCAAGTCTAATCTTGAAACAAAGACAAGAATGTCTCTTGCGGGACAAGCCAAAAATTATATGGCTATTCGGCCTTCCAACCATTGCACAGATAACATACAGTAGGGCACACATGTACCTGGACCACAAGGTTGGGGAATCCTGATGACCCATGGGGCAAGGCAACATACATGATGGGTCCCAAGAAGTGGGTAGTGGGCAGTGTGTACTGGTGTGTTCAGACCTGACCTGCACCCAGCGTAAAGAAGAGTGCTGAAGAGGAGGTGTGGGTGGGGAACTATGGGTATGTAATTATGGGCCTAGGCATGCAGGTGTTGGCTGGAGCGGTTCTATGTGGACCGCCTCAGGGATGTAAGCAATAGTGCGCATTGGGCAGACCCGACACCTAACGAGCAGCCACACCCAGTACGAGTCCCACAGCAGCAGTGTCTAGTTTACATGGCAAAGGATGTTAGTGTAGGCATGTAAGCCGAACTAATTGGCATCGCAAGGTATTATTGCTGTCCTCACCCCCACCCAGGGGTGTGAGTGTCCAGACCTACTCCCAAATGCAGGGTATATACACAGCTGTCGCTGTAGAAGAAATGGCCAGCTGTAAACCTTCCCCGTCAGCCATCCTGCACATCCCTGGACATGTCCCCTACTATCAGCCCTTCTGTGTGACCCAATAGCACCACTTATCTATCGACCCCTGTTTCATTCCTAGTAATGTTCACAGTCACAAGTAGGTGACACCCTCCACACAGCTATATTGGCAGAATCTGGAACCCCTAACCCAGGTGTATTAACGCAGCTGTCCCAGACGACACATGTAAATAACAAATGAAGGGAAAATTCAAGCACACTTGTATCACCACTTGCTCACCACCTGGTGAAGTCCACCACCCCTCAACTAACACTCCATACCGTTACACCAACTACTGACACTGACACCTCCTGTCCTGCCTCACATACATATCCCAACACCCTGCAAACCTGCACTACTGCTCCCCCACCAATCAGTTGAACAGCCTACTATACAGTTAAAATGTCCCCCCCTCCACCTACCTGCTACACCTTCACTATTCACATCTAGTCTACAACACAGGTATGGCATAACTAAACCTAACCCGAATGCCTGAGTGTAACCTATCCAGAACTACTAAACCGGTCTGCATAATAAAGTTATTTATAGTTTGATACGTATGTATCATTCTTAGTGTTTTTTCCTTTACTGACACATTTTTCTGCTGGCCTCCCGCTGTTAATATGGAATTCTTTGGCCGTACATTGACTTACGCGCATAGCAGCATGTTTGGTTGTGGATTCTCAGCTATGCTGTAGGACGTGTCAGGAAGCTATCATATCGTGTACAGGGGAATTCTCCCCTGACCTTAAAGAAACTTGCTTTTGGGACTCTTTTGGATGTACTATTAGTTATCTTTTCAACAGTGTTTGCATATTTAAAAAATAAGTTGTACTTTATAAGCTTGCGCTTATTTTTTCATCAACTTTGGTTTATTGGTGACCATTTGGGACAATGGTGAGCAGCATTGCATTTGTTTGGGCCTATTGAACCAGCGAGTGGTGCCTGGTGAGGACTTTTTATGCTTGGACAAAAAAACTATGGAAAATACCGGTTGCTACGTTCTTTATTCCCTTTACCATTGTGAACACGAGGTCGGTGCTTATTTTTGGTTCTGGGAAGGTCATTTACATCAAACCTTTCGGGGATATTTATTTGAACTGAGTGAGCGTGCTTATATGGATAATTCTTTGCAACTCCATCAGCATTTGTTACTGCCATTTTATCTTCAGTGACTGGGAGTTACTGTTGGAACTGTTTTGGTGACTTTGGACTAAGGTTTTACCCAAATTGAACTGTTTATGGACCTTATTTTTATTTTTTTGACAGTTGGTATCACAATCTTTGGAATGTTTACAGCATTTTCAGTTTTGTATCATGGTTCACATTTTATGTATAAGTTGTGATTTTGGCTTTTTGCCTTTATAGTTTATTGTACATCTAGAACAGCAATAGGCCATTCATATGTGACAGGCCTTGATTTTTATCTGTTGGCCATTTTCATCTTACACATTTAGTGTTGTATTACAATTTTTTTCATTTGGACTGGTTTGTATACAATATCACTAGTTTTGTGATCAAGTTATTAGCCGAGGTTTAACAGTATGGTCTAACTTGTATAGGTTCATTGCAGTTTATATTATATACCACTTTTCAGTGGTTTTTGGGTTGGCGACATTGGGGTGTTTACTATTAATGTGATCGCTTCACCTTAGGCCCATTTGCTCAATATGCCCTTATGAGGACAATCAGGCTTATTGGGTCATTCGTTTTAGCCTAATTGTTTGGTGGGACTTGCCATATTTGTGTATATGATCGTATAGAATTTCTGTTTGGTTCCTTACCAGTTTTTCTGTGGGGATTGCCATCGGCCTATTGTGGGTCTGTATACGTATAGATTGGTTAGATACATTCTTCTGGACATTCAAGGCATAGGGGTCTATTTTTTGGGCCTATACACTATTATATCTAATATATGGGCTCTATAGGTTGCTGATTATTCTCATTTAGACATATATATTTATAACTTTATGTGTCTATTTTTTGGGCTTACCTATTGTGGATCTGTATACAAACAGATTTGATACACACATTCGTTTAGACATCTATGTCATTGGTATCTATCCTTTTGGTTTACACACTGTTATATTTAGTATATGGGCTCCACAGGTTGCTGTCCACTTATATTTAGACATTCATAACTAGGGGAGTTACATTTACATGTATGGCTTTTTATATGTTGATGGGGTTTTTCACTTTTTGAGTTTTCCTGACTATAGGATATGCTCTACTTTTGATACGCGGACATTGTATAGTATCTGTGTTATGTTTTCTTTTTTGAAAACTATGTTTTAGGCATTTAGGCCGATTTTTCATTTTTTACAGCATTCATCTCTGCACTGTGTTTCCTCTATTTCTCAATTTATATATAACTATTACAGGTGTTTACTTGGAATTATTACAAAATATCCTGCCTGACTTCCATGATCTCCCTGGATTATTTTTGGTCTACATATTCACATATTTTTCAAACCCTGGTTATTTTTCTCAGGTTTGTGGCCCTTGTAGCTTGTCCTGTGGTACTTATTTTTATATTAACAGCATGGACCTAGACAATATTTTAACAGGCTTGTGTGCCGATAGGGAAGACATTGGGGTATTTGGTATCCAGTCTTCACCAGGCAACAACCTAAATGGGTCTGGACAACAATCAGTTATAGATTGTGAATTGGCTTTCAATTCCCTTACCAAGGGATTTAAAAATCTCAGATCCAATATTTGGCACCTGCGATTATTTCGCACCTATCTTAACAAAAATATTGCCCCTAGGGGCCTCAGAATACGGTTACAACCGTTGGTTGGTAGACCAGAGGACAGATTGCATCAGGAGTGGCATGAAGCTTTACAACAGGGGTCCATGTTATTTGTTAATATACTGGCCCAGTATTATGAGAGAATGGTTGATATTAACCTACAGGAGGTTAAAACCATGTGTACAGAATGTAAGAAATATGAGTCTGATCCTACATTCCAGGTTTCTATTAGGAGACTTTCACAGAAACTCACAAGCCATGAGAAAACAACCAAGGACAGGAAAATTAAAAAGTTTAAAAGGGACTATATGGATTATCAAAGGGGACGTCCTTTTGACTCCAATAAGACAGTTAGATTTACAGGTCTTAGTTCAGGATCCACTTCTACCTCCACTACCAAAAAAAGACCGAGGTCTATTTTGAGAAATAGGGAGAAACACAGTGCCAGCACATCAGGGGAGGATTCCTCATGTACCGATTATGATAGCTCGGGTAACAGGGATTCACCACACAGGAAAAAACCTAATAGAAATATCTCTTTAGATATGGCCCCAGGCATCGGGGTGGATGCAAACACAAACGTGGTCAATGTGCCAAACTCCTTGGAAGGAGTGATTCAGAATTTTTTCACATAACCAATGATAATGATGAGGTTTTTCAGAATGTTTTGAATTTGTCTAATTTAACTCTGACTTCACAACAACAACATCTTTTAAATAAAGGATTAAGTTTTGTACCGGGGTTTTTTTGTAATGAGTATCATATTGTCACTGATGTCATGAATTTCTGTCGCAATTTGAATCTGAAACTGTTTTTTGCGGATAGGGAGTCTCAAAGATTCAATGACTTCAGGTTCTACAAATCGGATTTTCAGCCTCCGATGAATAGACACGTTTCTATTTTCATGCGATCTGTACTTAGGGATTTACACTTTGAACACAGGGAGTATGATATATCGAGACATAATTTAACACCACAGGATATTTCAGCCTTGCAGGAATTACGTGACAATCACAATATTGCTATCTTACCTGCTGATAAGGGTGGGGCTGTGGTGGTCATGAACATGAGTGCATATTTGAGTGAGGGCAATTCACATCTGTCTGATAATAGATGTTACATGAACATGGCCATTGATCCCACTAAGAATTTCAAGCAAGAAATAGATTTGTTCTTCAATCTGGCCCTTGAGGAAGGTATCATAAGGAAGAATTGTGTTTCGCAACTTACTGTCAAAGATCCTCAGAAACAAATCCTCTACTTGCTCCCAAAGATACATAAATATATTACAAATCCTCCGGGTAGACCAATTGTACCAGGTATTGGTTCCTTGACAGAACCATTATCTGCCTTCCTTACGCAATATCTTAAACCCCTCTTGATCTTGGTCCAGGCCAGATTGCAGGTCACAACCCAATTTTTACAGATTATTCAGGATAGCCAACTTGAGCCTGGATGGCTTATGTGTTCTTTGGATGTTAAGGCCTTGTACACCAGCATTCCTCATTGGGCTGGTGTACAGGCCTTACAGTATTGGTTAGACAGAGCTGCCTTGTACTCACCTGGGTTCAATACCCTACTGATTTGTATGACGGAACACGTTCTCAACAAGAATGTCTTTTACTTCCAAGGACAATGTTTTTGGCAACTCAGAATGCTATGGGAGCATCATTTGCTCCCATATATGCTGATCTGTTTATGGCATTCTTTGAGGAATGTATGATCTATGATCCACTACACAATATCTATTTAGCGGAAATTGATATTTGGCGCAGATACCTGGATGATTGTTGGATGGTGTGGAGGGCAGATGCTAGGTATCTGCAGGAATTCGTTGAATACCTCAATCATAATATCTGGAGGATTGAGTTTACGGTTACATTTGATCTAGAAAGCATCAATTTTTTTGGATGTTACAGTCATTAGGAATCGGGATCATACATTGAACACCAAGATTTACCGTAAATATCCTCAATATAACACTTTATTGCATGCTTCCAGCATGCACCCACGCCACACCATCCGCAACATCCCGAAGTCACAATTTATGCATATGAAATGTTTAAGCTCCACACGATTGGATTATGATTGTGCCAGTTCAGATCTTTACCATAGATTTGCTAACAGGGGATACAGACACTTGGATATTACCAGGGCTTGGACCTGGACTACCAACATTGACAGAAATACTCTATTACAATATAAAACACAGGACAGTGGCACCCCGGACTCTATGGTCAGGTTTGTTACCACCCTTGGCAGAAATTCAAATGCCATTAGTGGAATTGTCAACAGACATTGGAACATTCTTATGGCCAATGATTACTTGAGATCCTTACTGGGTCCACAGTGTAGATTTTCATTTAGAAGAGGCAAAACATTGGGTTCCATATTTTCTCCTTTCAAACACATAGAAAGTGGGGGAGCCATATATAAACAGTTGACCATGTCTGGTGATGAACTAGTGGATAAATTCCCCTGTGGTCATTGTGGCTCATGTAAACAAGTTAGTAAACTCAAACAGTTCACTAGTCACAATGCTAGCAGAGTATATCAGTGTAAAATGTTTGCTAACTGCAGGGTGGTCTATTTGGCAACCTGTCGGTGTCAAGCCTTTTATGTAGGCCAAACTTCTAGACCACTCAGAACACGAATTAACAAACATAGATCGGATATTAAAACCCAGAAGGAAACCAATGTGTTGTATCGCCATACATTGAAACACCCCGATGCACAATTTACCTTTATGGTTATAGACAGGATCATTGGTGATCGTAGCAATCCTCAGGGATGGCACAATATACTCAATCACAAGGAAAAATACTGGATCATCACATTGGGTGCATTATTTTCACCAGGTCTTAATGACCATCTATAACCACAATTTATTATGAATGGAACATTTTTCTGTTGCCAAACTATGTCTTGATTGATTCGTTTTTTTATTGTTCGCCCATTAATAATGTGCACATGTTATATTGTTATTTCCACCAGGTCGTAATGACCATTTATAACCACAATTTATTATGAATGGAACATCTTTCTGTTGCTTATTCATTTTTTGGGCATAGTACTTGGGCAATGTCATGATTTATTGTTTGCCCATTAATAGTGTTTCCATGTTATTCCTGGGGAAATCATTGTTCTGGATGATATTTTTATACATTTGTAGTGCATATACATATGTTTTTCTCCAAGGCTGATATTTCTACTTCGAACAGATATTTCTCTCTGTTTTTCTGGTTTTGTTCTACCTAAGGGTGTGCTTTTGGTATCATGATCAGGTTGTATCTGTCTGTTGTGCTAGAACATTTTAGTATTTGGCTAAACAGGAGGGTAATTTGGCATTCTAGTCCCCAAATGGTCATTTTATATTCATTTTTGTATTTTATACATGTCTTGTGTTTTTCTTTTAATTTTCCTGTATGTATCAGGACTTGTGGGAACATACTTTGGATCTCATTGGTGGGGGTGGTCTATAAATACTCATGTGGCTTACTGTTGTACTCTAAATTTTTTTCTACACTGAAGAAGGCATTGTTTTGCCGAAACCGGTCTGCATAATAAAGTTATTTATAGTTTGATACGTATGTATCATTCTTAGTGTTTTTTTCCTTTTCTGACACATTTTTCTGCTGGCCTCCCGTTGTTAATAATTAAACCTAACCCGAATACCTGAGTGTAACCTATCCAGAACTGCTAAATTGGAATCCCACTTCACCTTACACTGACCTTCGTGAACAGTCATACCTGACAGCGGAAGTACACCTGTTTGGGTGGTGGTAAGCAATGTCCACACTGGTTAAGCAATGTGGAGGCCAACTCAGTGTAGGACACCGTAAACGGAGGTCAGCAAGTCTGAGCCTCATGCACACCAGTGCATACCCGCCTACACTTCCCCCACAGTGCCTTAGGCATGCTGTAGCCCACAGCCCTCATTGTGGCCAGTAACAACATAATCAGCACTCCCAGGTTCCCCCCACCCCCACCCTGCACACTATAGTCCAAGTGAGTTACCATGAAGGCATGGCCGATATACAATCAGCTGCTGTTATCACAAACATATCATCCAGCACAGTCAGTCAACAGTACAGGAAATGTATGTAAATATGTACATTAATACCAGCAAACATGTGCACATTGCTCAATCATAGTATTCCAAGCAGTCTATGAGTATCAATGAACAGTGCCTGTCCACGCAAACTGTAATAACAGTAGTCTTGTATAATACTGAAGAGAGGAATGGAAAAGGGGGCATGCCGTGAGGGCGTGCTTCTTCCACAGAAGCGGAAGGTGAGGCTGGTCTGGTGTGTGAGCAAACCACTGCTTCTCAAACTCCTGGCAGGATGCTATCAGTGGGAGAAACAGTGTAGACCAGCAAAATCTACTTGTGACACAACAACAGATCCATCCCTGGCAGGACTCACCAGACTTTGTGGGTCACAATGATGTTTCCACCAGTATTGGAGGAGGATCAAGGGAAGGCTCGAATGTATGTGGACTAAACGGATAAAGAGCCTGCAGAAGGTTACATCGAGACAGTAAAATGGAGGAGTACTGAGACATGCAGAGAGGGAAATGTGTGGAGGTGTGGTATGGCAGGGCTAGCAACTGGAGAATGGATGTGGAGCTTGGGGGCAGGGGAAAGGGAGCATGGGTATGACATTAAGGTAGAAATATGCAAATTAAGCAGAACTGTAATAGTGTAGTGGGCAGACCATCCACCTAATGCACACGCATTCCCGGTTCGAGTCCCACTGCAGCACATTCTATTTTCCATGTGAAATCGGTATATCAACATCGTTTTGCTGTATAACCTACTAAATGACATTTATACTTGAACAGGATTACTGCATTACACATAGACCCACTCACTATTCAAAGGCCATGAGATGATACACAGGTACTTTAATAGTGTATTTTACAATAATTTATGCTGTTACTTACAGCACATAGATCTGGACTTATTTAATCAGTGAGGAATGCAAGGCCCACACAAAACAGTAGATGCAGACAGTACGGATGTATAACATACTATGCTGTCCAGGCCAAGCCCGTCAATTTGTACAACTGTAGACAAAGGATTTGCCATCAAAATAGGTAACAATAAACAATAACAGATGTAGTTCAGAAGCCGCCAGTTACACCCTTTAGTCAAGGCCTAGGGTGGACATTTATTACCTGTGCTAATGTCTATGTATCTGTCTATGCATGGACCCTGACCAACAAATGTTGTGGGAGTCCACGATATGACTGGGATGATAGCAGGAATGCTAGCAGTAAATAATGATAGGCCAATACTGAACAACCCCTAACTGTATCACAGCAGGACAAAGCCAGCCATATATGTGGAGGACAGAGGCAGGAACACAGGGCCATACATGTAATATTGCTGTTACACACCCTGTAAATTGCTGGTGTTATGGGATTCATTGCAACATACCCTTATGCAGAAATAACGCATCAGGAACACAAATGGAAGTAACCATGTACTGATAGCATGCAACAGACAGATTGCCGAGGATATATCTAGGACAAGACCTGTGTGGTGCACAGGCAAAAGCAAACAGACAAGCCACTGGCCATCATGTGGATAGGCCCACTGTTGAGAGCTATGCAGACAGACGGCATTCCATCCTAAACTACTATGTACATGCAAACACTGCAAGACCAGCAATATACAATGCACATAACACTACTCACTCTGTCTGTAGGTCTGGAACTTCTTAAGATTGTGTAGTTGCCCTGTGTCTGCAAGCCCCGCTGCAATAGGTATTGCAACCTGCCATCTATAGCACTGCTGCCCACATACAGGAAGGATGTCCTCCATACTGGAAAGGTGAAGGGACAACGCCCACATGAGTAAGCAATTTATTGTACTGGGTTGCCATGACAATGGTTAAATGAATCACTACACAGCAGGCTGCATGCAGTCAGCAACTGTTGCACACTGATTGGTGCAGAGCCCATCACCTGATCATGTCCATCACCTACAAAAGCCATGCTGAAATCCAGTCAAACCAACTCATTCGCTCTACTGGAGAGGGAGAGAGACAGAGAGAGAGAGAGAGAGCGAGGGAAAAAAAAGAAAATATAAAACAAAACTCACACACAGTGGGAAACAAAAACCTACAAGCCAAAACTGGGAAGGCATCACACCTGTCCAAAGAATAAAAGGTATGTAAAACAAAACTGTATGTAATTTAATGTAATATGTGGTGTAGATTAATAGGATATATGATGTTGAATGTTTGATATGTGCCATCTGTAGTTGTCCCTGTAATGATATCCCACTGAACAACTGCTCTGGACAATACTGTCTGTCTCTGTAAGTAGTGAGACATACCCGCCAACTGTGCAGATCAGCAATGAATGACAAAGATGTCAGCCATAATATCTGTGTATGTTATGTTAGTGTGGACAATAGCTGGTGGTGGATGTACTGCCATCATGATAGACACATGGGTGTCAGACCACACCACTTGCAGGACAGTCAGGTTAATGTGTAATGTAGCATGCACACATGCCATAGGTGTGTAATAGGCATACCAGCAATCTCACACCATATTTGCCATCCTAATGTTAGTCTGTGTTCACATGTGGCACCTGTCTGTGTTGCAGAAAGGCAGAACAGTGCAGCTTTGAATGAAAGACAGTTACAGAATGTGGACCAGATGTCTGTATGCACTCCACATATCTGTGTGACACAGAATGTGATGTGTATGTGTACAGATACACAGACACTCATACAAACGTAGTATATCAACAATGTACAACATATATTTACACATATATGTACATAGATGTATATTTATACACATATATATAGTGGCACTGACAATGGCATGCAGGTGAAATAGTCTGTAACAGGCCAGCAAAGATAAGTGTCACCACAAGGAGCATGGCTACAAACACATAGCACAAAGCGTGGCACATACACATAGCACAAAGCTTGGTACAATACAACATATGTCCCAATGGTAGGTAAGCAGCTGACATAGCAATTGCAGTCTGTGAATGGTTTGTTGTAGCTGATATGGTGGGGGGAGACAAATATGTGTATTAAAAACTATGGCAACCCTGCTGTATGGGTGGCTCAGACTTCTTTCCATCTTTATGTCTTCCAGGAAACATGTCTCATAGATGTCTTCCCGCATACAGCGCCACTGAGACAGAGATCATTATCGACCACCTGGTACAGCACTATGAACTGCTGTTTGGGCAGACAGCCCATGACTAGCAGGAGATGACCGCCCTGTGGAACGAGCTAGTCCACAGGGTCAATGATGTCATACTGCATAACAGCAGCTATGAGCAGATCCAGCATCATTGCAACAATCTGTTTCGCCATGTACATCAGCGTGCAGCTGCCGTAAGGGGGGGACCACCTTGCAACAGGGGGGGCAACCCACCCATCCACCCCTCACCCGTGTGGAGGAACTTCTCAGCAGCCTTGTGGCACCTGGCCACCTGCAGCATCAACACCTGTCAGGGCACATCTTGGAGGTGGGTGCCAAGGACACACCAGCTGAGGAGTGTGCAGGTAAGGCCCCAGGGCACATCGGTACCCTACTCTTGTGTATGCATCTGCATCTGTGTAGGTACATCATACAAAACTGAGATGTCATATACATAGTCTGCTGCTGTGTAGTAGTAATAAACAGTTGTGTATAAGCTGTAATATTGTGTAATTCTACTGTTGATGTAACGTAATGCTGCACTCACCTTTTTTGAATGCCACAGCTGTGGCCACTGACATCAGCTTTATCACACTCCTATGTAGGTCCCTCCAGGATACCAACACGGCAGCTGCCCATAGCCAGAGAGTATGGTTCATGTTCATGCATGATGATAAACTGGGCATGTAATAGCTATGGGATATCTCATGCACATGTCTAACACACCTACCCATACTGCATGCTGTACACGTTCATGTTTTGTTGCTTTGAAATGCACTGCATCACAGTAGAGGCCATGCTGGGGTATCAGAAGGGTACAACAGACACATGCAAGATAACTAACATCCTGTCAATGTGCAATGTGTCCACAGGGATGTGAAGTGTGGCAGGACACACAGTAGGGACATGTGTGACTCAACACCACCATGGCTGCAGCTGCACACAATCAGGTTAAGTAAATGTTGCAGATGTAACCCTGACCCCACAGCACTCATGACAGCAGTGTGTGCACTCCAAGGGATGTGCACATGAGTAGACCTTGCAACCATGCAGAGGTCTGGGACATGTGTAGGGCACCCCCCACAGCCATGGTTGTAAGTGTAATAGTCATGTACTGATAGTAAAAAAAAACACTAAATAATAAGCTGTGTAAAAATGAACAATAACACCATAAAGCTCGAGGGATGCTGGTTTGTTGTTTGTATTGTCTGATGAAGTCTTTTGGATGAAAACGTATGTGCATTGGAAACGTTAATAAACCAGCTTCCCTCGAGCTTTATGGTATTATCGTTCATTTTTACACAGCTTGTTCTCCGAATTGGTGGTATTTAGTGGGGTTTTTTTGGTTCTAGTTTTTTTGGCACCTACTCCTGTTGAAATTATGTGTTTTATATGGAGGACATGGAGAACTCATTAGGTAGCCCCAGAGAGGGCACTAGTGCTGTTGACAATGTGCATGAACGGCTTTCACGAGTGGAGGGACAGCTGACACAATTGGTAGCATTACTTAGCCAGAAGCAGAGCCTTGCAAGCGATGGAGAGAGAATCCCTAGGTATCCATTACAAGGGAACAATTGTTTTTTCAACTTAGACCCGTCGGGGAGTCCTTCCCCATTTCCAGGCAACCAGGAGGTGTGGCTTCATGGCAATGATGCCACCACGCATGATTCATGCTTCCAGAGGCAGGAGAAGGAAGGAAATTCACAGCCTAATGGCTGAGATGGTGGGGAACGCTCGCAGCATCAAAGAAAACAAAACAGTTTTCTTTCCAGCTGTGGAAAGAACAAACAGCCTAAAACTAACCACAGTGAGGCTGAAAAGGGAAGGAGTGATCAACCAGAGACTGGAGACATAGTCGGAGCCCACAGTCGACCAGAAACGACTGATATGGACTGGGGTAGGGGAAGCAATGTGTTTAACTGGTTAAAAAACAACAAATCTTTCTCTAGTTATGTGTTCCAAAACCATACTGTGGACTTTCAAGATGAATATAGTTATAACCAGAATGTTAACCACTTGCATGATTTAATGTTTAATGTATAAAAGTTTATGTCTAGACAACAGTTATTTGAAAGAATGTGTTAGTAGGAGGATAGTACCAAAAGGACTGAGAATTTACAAGTACCCTAATAATGTTCAAGAAGGAAGTGAGTTCCATCAGGAACTATTAAAAATTTTTAACAATTGCGGTATAGAGCTAGTGAAAGCTATCATTCAAGAAAATGATCGAGAAATGGGGACATTTGTGATTACTATTAAAGAAGTGAATAGTTTAATTATTAATGACTTATTAATTACTGTTGAGGAGGAAAAAGCTAAATATTTCAACATGAAGGATAAGACAGAGGATAAGTGCAAATTGATTTATGTTAGGAAATGTAAAAAAATAGACAGGGACATTATCGAATATGGAGACAAGATATGCTATCCTAAACCTAAAAAGAATGTGTTCAGGAATTATCATAATATGACCTACCCTACTGGAAATACAGTCCCCGAAGATAATTCTGACCTTAGGGCATATGAGGAAGATTTTAGGCGATACCCTAATAATTGTGGAACAGGTTATGACCTAGACAATGTGGATGATTTCCCAGATCTTAGAAGGTCGGAGAGAATCAAGAGGCAAGGACCTATAAATTACTATAATTACAGAGGAGGGCACCCAAATGGGAAGAACTACTAAGTCCGGATAGGAGTGGGCCTCTGGACAACACAACACAACAGAACAACAACAAGATTGTAGTTATAGGGAATAGACATATTCTTCAGACCTTTAGTATTTACAATTATAGTAATGAGGAAGTTACTCCCACTCATTTTAAATTGTTCAGTAAGGGACTGAAATTTGTTCCAACTTACACCAATAACATCTCACAGATTCAAATTGACTTGAAAATGTTTGTACGTAAAAAGAACCTTGAATTATTATTTAATAGCAGAACAGGATACAACCATAATAATTGTACCCCTGTTAGGAAGAAAAGCACCTATAATCCCCCCTCTACCCACAATTGAAAAATTTCGAACTACAGGTAGAAGATGAGATTAGAATCAGTTACAAGGGAGGTAAAAAATTTTTTAACCTCAGTAAGGAAGAAAATCAGTTATTAAAAGTACTTAGAGAAAATCCCTACCTTAGAGTTATGAATCCAGATAAAGGGGGAGGCGTGGTATTTATGGACGACATTATTTATTCAGCCAAAATGTTAGACATGCTTAATGATACTGGTAGATATGTTAGAGTTTCAAGGAATGAAATTAATGTAGCATATTGTAAGATAGACTTCATGTTGGAAGAAACTTTAAACGAAGGCACTATAACATCAGAAATTTTACAATATTTGACTATAGAACAACCCAAAGTACCATCTACCTTTGGAATCCCTAAAGTCCACAAAAACGTGGAAGACCCACCTCTTAGACCCTTTGTGGCAACAAGATGGTCCAAAACCTACCCTCTTGCTAAATATTTAGATGTGGAGTTAAGCAAAGTTTGGACAGAGAGGGAAGGGATCCTGAAAGATTCATGGGATTTTCTGAGAAGTATTGATCAGAAGTTGTTCGGAGATTAACTGATTTTTGTCACCCTGGACATCCAGGACTTATTCAGTGTTATTCTCCATACCATAGGACTCGAGTGGTTTGAGGAAGCACTAAGGTTTAAGGGGAATATTCAGCATGAGAAAGTCTGTTTGTATCTAGAGTTGATCGAATTAGTTCTTAGGAACAACTTTCTGTTTTTTGATGGAGAGTTTTTCCAACAGATGAGTGAGGTAGCAATGGGAGCAAGTTGTGCTCCCATGTATGCCATTTTGATACTCTCCACTTGGGAGGACAAGTATATACTAAATTCACCTTATAGTCAATATTGGAATTATTATCGCCGATACCTGGATGATATTTGTATTTTCTGGGTGGGACCTAAGGAAAACCTGCTGGAATTTATCAACTACATTAATCATACCACTACATTTTAAAAGTTTTCTCACATTTCCAAGGGAAGACTTGAATTCCTGGATGTTTTGCTAAAAAAGATGGGGGAGACCAAATATTTCAAATCCAATGTCTTTAGGAAAAGCACATTTTCCAGGTCCTACCTTCACCATACAAGTGCACACCCCATTTCTCATAAGAGGGGAATAGTGAGGGGGCAAGTTATAAGGAGTAGTCGTATGACATCTCACAACCAAGATTTTGATGTAGAATGTGAAAAACTGAGGCAACTGTTTTTGGAAAGAGAATATCCTCCATCTTTCATAGAAGAGATTATGGACGAAATAAAAAAAGACAGACACAATAAATTTGCCCCAATACTAGGGATGTCCTTAAATCAGGATGAGAAGTCAAGGATAGATCAGAGTGAAACTAACTGGAGTAGCAACTTCATTTTAAATTTCAGTACTGAAACTATGTTGATTAAGTATGTAGTGAGTTCCAGTTGGAACAAATTCAGCAAATTTTCCGACTTGAACAACATTTTACTGAACCTTTAAGGTTCACCTATAGAAAAGGTAGAAACATTAAAGAAGTATTAGAAAGCAAAAAGAAAAGTAATGGTGCTAAGAGAACAGGAACCTTTAAATGTGGGAGCTGTTCACAATGCCCCTACATCTTTCAAGGGCAAAAGTTATTCCTATCTCAAAGAGGGATGGAAATAGAGACCAACACACACTGTAATTGTGACACCATAGGAGTGGTGTGTATTGGAGTGTCAGTGTGTGATATATGTGGGGCTTTTTATGTTGGGAAAACTACTAGGAAGTTCAAGATATATATATATATATATATATATATATATATATATATATATATATATATATGAGCATTTGAATGATGTCAAAAATAAAGATGTGAAGAATGCCCTGTTTAGGCATACTATTATTTGTCCTTCAGCTAAATTTCACTTTTTTGAAGCAGAAAAGGTGGAAATCCATCCATGTGGAGGGCCTTGGGAGACAACTATTGAATATCGGGAACTGTTTTGGCAACTAAAGTTGGATTCCAGTAAGAATTATGGGTTAAACGACATTGTCTCCTTGGCCCCTGTATTAAAGCTTAGAGCTGCCAAATTGTAGGTAAAATAAAAGATATTCCTACTTTGGCCTGTAGATGGAGTATTTGCTTTATTTCTTAAGAAGAATGTTTTTAACATTTATTTTTAAACACTTTTTATAATTATGCAATATTAGAAGTACCTATTGGAAGTTATTTATTGTTGTATTACAAAGTTTAAACAGTTTATAGGGAATTAAAGTTGAAAGTATTAACTTTTCAAATCAACTTTTTATTGAACTACTAATTGGAATAAATATGGGATAGGTTGACAGTTTCAGGAGGTGGTATATAAGGTAATCAAGGGAGTACACATTATATTGTCTGATGAAGTATTTTGGATGAAAATGTATGTGCATTGGAAACATTAATAAACCAGCTTCCCTTGAGCTTTATGGTGTTATTGTTCGTTTGCTTGCTTTCCGAATTGGTGTTATTTAGTGGGGTTTTTTGGTTCTAGTTTTTTTGGCAACTACTCCTGTTGAAATTATAGTCATGTACTGGTGATACATGCACTGCTGATGTTGTGATCTATAACGCAGACATCAGGCATCCACAACTGATAGTTGTTCACATATGATCCCAGGTATGTGAGGCCATGTATGCACAGGTGATAGTGGGATTGACCACATGGCAGTACGTCCCCTTGGGATTGTGCTGTACATGGACTGAGACATGGGACACCAGGACAACCTGTTACTTATGTAAACACAGGACAGCTGATAGCATAAAAAGGTCTGTAGCATCGAGCATGCATTGGGAGGTGCAGTACATACCAGGTATACACATCATATTGCCAGCAGCAGATAGGTAACCGGCTACCCACATATGCAGCACTACAAATGCAATGGGGAATTACCACAGCACATCAGTGAGTGTATCCAGGTAGTACTGTTGTCCGCATGATGGGTCACTTGTGCAGCAGATGTGGCGTGGGCTGAGCAAGACTGTAGTATGAGGTTCTGGTATGTGACATACGTAGTGAATGTATCAGCCCCAACCATATAGGGGCCCTGTACACCATTACTGCCCATACACAGGGTAATACAGGGTGACAGCAGTTAGGCCATGTACAACCGACTCCAACCAAGTCAAGGAGGCAATGGAGTAACAGGTCAGGTGTTGTAACCACACATGTAGGCATGGAGAGGAATGATATGTTAGTGGGCAGTAGTGATGCATATATATTAGCAAGTGCCATGCAGGATGGGGAACATATGTAACATGCTGTGGGACTGTCTGTAAACTCAGGGAAAGTGAGGTAGCAAGGTGGCTGTCAGTGTGAGTCTGTGTGAGTGTGTGTACTGTTATGCAATGCTGTACAGGTCTTAACATGTGTATTTGTTTCCCCCACAGGTGTCGAGGTGGGTCAGGGTCCCTCTTGCATGCAAACTGAGGTAGGTGTCCCTACAGACACAGATGATGATGATGGTACAGGTGAAGCACAGGTGGAGTTGTCAGAGGCCGACATTGCACCAACATGTGTCATCACCCTCCCAGCCACCCCAAGCCCACACACAGTTACAGTGCCCCTACGAACCCCATCACATGTGGCCATAGCAGAGGGACAGTTGGCGCTTGGTGGCAATGACCAGGAAAGTGTGGTGTCCATGCCAATAGTGTCAGGTCACAGTCAGCATAGCCGGATGTCTGGAAGGCCACCACATCAGCAGATGTACCATGGTGCTCATGGGAGGACCGCAGGTCATCATGCCATGGGCAGAGGCGCCACAACTGGTACCACCAGGAGCATGTTTCAGGCCATAATGGAGGCACAGGCATGTATGGAAATGCACACCAGACAGGGCCTGAGGCTGCAGAGGTCTGCTTTTGCAGCTGTAAGTGGCAATCTCCATGAACTCGCTGGTGCCTTCCGTGAATATACCGAGGTCATGGCTAGACAGTGGGATGAGATGGTTGACCTTCTCAACCGTGGTATGTCTGTGCTAGAACATGTGGTGGGAGTGGTGTGACAGCCGCATAGATGTAGGCCAGAGACACCAGCAGCTGGTGATCAACTTGGATGTGCCAGGATGCACAGCCACTCCTGTAGTGGCAGTACCAGCCCCAGCACACCACAGGGGCTGCTGTCCACGCCACACCACAGCAGGTCTCATGCACGTGGCCCTGGCCAGTCCCAGGTGGGACATGGTTCCAGCAGACATATGTCATCATCAGAGGAGAGTAGCACCTCAAGGTCTGTAACTGCACGTGCCCATGGAACTCATAGCAGGCACAGTCAGTGTGTCCATGTCCAGAGGCAGTAAACTACACACCCTGCCAGGTATGGTTTGCAGCTGTCCAACATCACCCGTATAGGGCAGCCACATGGCAGAAATGTGTGCATGCATACCCACACACTATGCAACCACACCTAGGTGACCCCATACTGACAGACACCACATCACCATGTCCCAATCAATAAATCACACCCCTCACCCACACACATGGTGACACATGTTTGGACAACCCTGGGCCTTTGACACACCTGCAACACACCATTTGCATATGATGATACCTGTGCCACATCCCTGTCATCCATAACATTGATGCAGGGACAGGCTACTATGGTTCTGATGCACACAGTGACTGTAATGGACTGCTGCAATGTATCACAGTGTAGAATGTAGTCAGGGCTAATGTGTATTGCATACATGTCAGGTAGTGTAGCCATGCAGCTAAGATGACTTTCACACACCCTGTGCATATGGTGATACCTGTGCCACATCCCTGTCATCCATAACATCGATACAGGGACAAGCTAACATGGTTCTGATGCACACGGTGACTGTAATAGAGTGCTGCAATGTACTGCAGTGTAGAATGTAGTCAGGGGTAATGTGTAATGCATACATGTCAGGTAGTGTAGCCATGCAGCTAAGATGACTTTTACATACCCTGTGCATATGATGATACCTGTGCCACATCCCTGTCATCCATAAGATCAATGCAGGGACAGGCTAACATGGTTCTGATGCACATGGTGACTGTAATGGAGTGCTGCAATGTACCGCAGTGTAGAATGTAGTCAGAGGTAATGTACACTGCATACATGTCAGGTAGTGTAGCCATGCAGCTAAGATGACTTTCACACACCATGTGCATATGATACATGCGCCACATCCCTGTCATCCATAACATCGATGCAGGGACAGGTTAACATGGTTCTGATGCACACAGTGACTGTGATAGAGTGTCAAAATGTACTGCAGTGTAGAATGTAGTCAGGGGTAATGTGTACTGCATATATGTCAGGTAGTGTAGCCATGCAGCTATAATGCATCTCAGCTGTTGGTAACACCAATTGTTATCCCCATACTGTCATCCAATTATGCTGTAGGCATACATGTGTCAGCAGGAGGATGGTCTGCAGTCATATTCCGCAAGGGTATGTCAGTGTGGTGACACTATGGCAGTGACATATGTGGTGTACAGTTCCACACATGCCACAGGTATGTATAACAGTTATTAGCCATGCAAAAATGACCAGTGGCCTGCTGGCACAGGTATAATCTGCAACCTTATGTTAACCCATCTACATATACACACATCCTTACTTGGCGACACTGTGTCAAGACCCCAACCCAGGTATGTAGTGCTACTGAACTGTGTGGCTGTCATTGCACACACAACACCATCTGTAGGGTGAGGTGTGTACCAGGTCATGTGCTACATGCAGACCATCCACAGACATGTACAATATGGTAATGTGGGATGTAATGTTTGTATATGAAGAATACATAGTGTGTCATACCATCATATACACATTGACTGACACATAACAGGTAGACACACATCTTAGAGACCTAGTTGTATAGTTGCTAACTAACTAGTGCATGTGTCCAATGTGTTACAGGTAGGCTGCACACAGCACATGTATAACTGGGCTGTATCCTGTTATCTGTTACTTGTATGGGTGATGGTGACATTGGCCACCTGAGAGTGGTATGTGAGCCATATACCAGGTGTACCATGGTGTAAAGACAGTGTACACAACACCCACATCACCCACTGGATATTGTACACACTGGAACCCATTTTGATACTCTGACAAACCCACTATCACACATTGTCCACGATGCCAAAACAACCCATTGCATATCACAACGGTGGTACCACAAGGATATGCATGTGATGCACACGCCACAGGCATAGTAGGGTGTTGCATTGTGTTGCCACACCTATGGGTGACAACAACAATATCCGTACTACTGTGTGGCAATGTGTATTGTAATAGGAGTATGTGGACTCGGAATGGTGTACCCTACAGATATGCACACATGCACACATACACACACACGTGGCAGACCTCAATGGGATTCCCATACCTACTGACCCATTGGTACAACACTGTTGTGCTGGTACTGTAAGGCACTTGTAGCTGTTACAGAGAGGAGTGTAACAGGCTACATGTTACGTTAATGGGGTTGAGAGGCACCACACACTATACGAGTTGTACAAATAAGCATCCCCCCAGCCAAACACGTCCACCCTGCAATACACTACCAAGTGATGGAGATCCCATAACCAGGGCCAGTGACAAAATGGGCACATGATGTTACCTGTACTACATCCCACCTGTATGATGTCAGGCTGGTATTGGTAACATATCATGCAGTACAGTCTGGCTCCCACGGGTAATGTATTATGTGGAAGCCATCAACATTGCCAGGCTACAGATACACAGACACAGATATGCAGATGCAGGTATACACACACATATATATATATATATATATATATATATATATATATATATATATATATTTACATATATATATATATATATATATATATATATATATATATATATATATATATATATACATGTGACTACACATACACACGCTATGTACAATAAGATACATGTGGAAGGTGCACACAATATGGAACAGCCACTATGCCTACAGTTGACCCCTGAATGACTGGACACTGTATGTGCCACCCATACAAATGACAATCGTTGCCTGTAACATACACCCACAGAGAGATCATAGATAAAACAACACCCACAGGTTTGCAGACATGAAAACCTTTAATCATATACTATTACAGTTCTACATGTCATGCCATGTAGCTGTTCAGACACTGACAACTATATCAATGGAGTGATGCTACAGTGGGCCAGTTACAGTCATACAGTAGTCTGGAAATGTTCACAGCTGTTGCTGTCCAGGCTAAGCCATTCACATTGTACAATAGGAAAGACACACTGGGTCACAAGATACCTAACAATCAACAGTATGTAATCCAGGTGTGTAGTTCAGCAGCCTCTATCTACACACTGTACAAACACAGTAGGTGGTATAGACATCATATGACCACATGGGTTGTAACTGCTACATAACATGGCATAACTGACACCATAACTAGCACACCAACACACAGAACAGTTTGTATGGCAGGGGCAGTAGTCCTGCATTACCCAGATCCATGTCTGTAATGTGTATATAGGTGAAGTATACGTTACTATACATCCAGATACCTTAAGGCAGCTCAGCCCTGATACACCCACATTTTGTAGCAGCCTAGGTCATTTCTGGTGCTCCCCCTAGACTCAATAATACAGGGCCATATACCACTGTTGAATACACTGGGCTCTGCAGTGCATGAGGGCACACATGTATTGTGTAGGTGGCACCCACACATATATGGCCCCAGCCCCACCATATGTGTGGGGTATACAATGGCAGTGGACTGATGACAGACATGGCAATGTATTATACTCCCAGCCCACTATGGATCAACCACTGACATCATGACATATGTGTAAAGCTTGGTATGTAGGTGATGGACAGAGGCTGGAATACAGGCACATATGTGGACAACTGTTGCCATATACTATGCAAGATGCAGGTGTTACAGGATAGTCTGTAACATACCCTTAGTCAGGGAATTGATGGTAGAGATGGTGATGCATGTAGCCATGTACCAGTAACACACAACATACACACTGCCAGTGTATTATCTGACACAAGACATGTGTGGTGGACAGACAAGACATGATAGGCACAGCTCCGGCTGGCATGAGGGTAGGCCCACAGTTGTGTGATATGTAGACGGACTGCATTCCATGGCAAACTAGTATGTGCACCCACACCCTGTAACACCAGTACTGTACAAAGCATAACACAACTCTACTCGCAATTTGTTTGTATTTCCTGATCCTCCTACATATATGTGGCTGCCCTGAGTGTGCCAGTTCTCCTGTAAGGGGTATTGCTACATGCTGTCGGTAGTACTGCTGCCCACACATAGGATGGATGCCCATCACACAGGAGATGTAATGGGACCAAGCACACATGATGTGGGAATCTATAGTAGGTGGTTGCCATGACAGTGTTAAGTTGGTGTAGTACATATGTGTAATCGTATATCTGGCTATTTGAATAGGTATATGTACATATATTCCCACCATATGTCCTGGACATGAAGTGTAGGCCAACCCCAAGCCCATATGTTCCCAATGTCGTAATTGCAGGGGATGTCAGGTATGTATAGCAGGTATGCTAGTAGACTATTGCTACTGTCATTGGGATTGTCTTCACAGACATGGTGTGTGTGACAGGTCACATCTGCTTGTAACATGTGTGCCACTGGTTACTGAACAACATCCAAGGGAGATCAGTGTACAGTACCACTGCTAGCACGTAATGCCTCTGTGGACTGCAGCAGAGATATTGGCCAATATATGTGGAGGGTCAAACACAGTCTGTACAGTCCAGAGATATACACATAAGCCCTTAGTGCAACACGTGTACCATGCCTGACAATATGGATGTGGATGGCCATGTAGATGGGTATAACACATAACGACTGGTATATGATGTCCACCATAGGTCATGCATTCACACACCCCTGCTTGGCCTGTAACGGTATGACTGCTGGTACAGGGGTGCCATGGCCACATACTACACAATAGGTATTGACATACATCTGCACTGCATCCCAATACCCTGTCTGACATACATGACTGTTAGGGGAGGGCTGGCAGTGGGACATCTGGCTAGTATCTGCACATGACATCCCACTGGGTAGGTACACTCAGCTGCTAGGCATGTCACAATGCACTGTGCAGGCTGCAGGCAGACTGGCTCAACACTGACCTACATCTCCCAAGGGGGAATGCACATGTACCTGCATATAAAACAGGCTCAACAGGCATGTCACAGCACAGGGTAAGATACACCTGTGTGACAGTGCATATCCACAACCAATGTGAACACAGCCACAGCCACATATGGTTATCTAGCATGGTATTACAGTATATGGACTATGTGTTCAACACCATCCTCATATGTGCCACTCACAGACTGACCCTAAATATACTGGCCTGCTACACAGCTTGGTCTGGTGGCTGTCTGTAGTATAGGACACATGTGTTTATGGCCCTACAAACATGTACGCTACTACAGTACCATACAGTGGGGCAGCATGTAACATCTGATAGTAGGAGAACTAGAACAATGTCATCTACCACAGTCTGTACACAGGCTAAGCTATATATCAACACTACACACACACTGTCAACATTCACCATAGATACATAGACCTCAGTACTGTACGAACATCTACAGAATGTTTAGGTAATGTCATATAGTGCAAGCCCTACTGTACATAACATGTGTAGCAGTCAGATATATCAGTGGCTTGTTCTCAGATATGATGTCACAAAGTATGGTTAACAGCACATATGCACTACTTCATGCATGACATATGTACAAAGGTTGACAGAAGTGTGGCTGGGAGCACATACACAGGGCTAATATTGACATGTTGCTGTGATAACCACATACATTTACTGTTGTTACAAGGTTGTTGCAACATATGTCCTTTGAGGGATATGACGTCTGTGACTACCACAGCTTTCTCCATCTACTGACTACAATCCTCACAACACTACCTTCAGCAGTCAACAGCTAGATGCTCCGTGGGTGACACATGCAACCATGGACACAACACTGCCAAAGCTGCAGATGACCCTGCAGATGGAGATTCCCCATAAACATGGAACTGACATGGCAGGTATTGAGACATGTACAACAGCCATATCCACACAAACACTGTTAAAGCAACATTACTCCAAATGCAGTATAGCAGCACTTACAGTCTGTAGTCAGGTCAGGCACATCCACCTCCTCTTTGTTGCACTGTTTCCACAGTGTATGCTGTTAGAGGTACACTGCAATCCATCTGAGATGCTTTTTGCCACACGACAGATCTAGTTCCTGCTCACAGTGGGTGAAAAGAGCCAACACCACCATGATGTTCCTAGGTATTGGAGTGTGTTTCCATACAATTGGCTATGGGAATGTTACCACAGCTGTTTCACATGCAATCAGCTAGGGGAGGGCTGCAATTCATGCAGAGGCCATCAGATGATCATGAGCATTACTTACATTACATATGCTGCTGCCTAAACAAAGCAGGTGTAGGTCTCCACGTCCACCTGAGAGGGGGTGGGGAATGCAGACAGAGGCAAATACGTGTCAGGGAGGGATGGAAGGGTAAAACTGAAGCATGTTTGTGTCACACACATAGCAGTACAGGGTATCAAACCCCTGACAGCTATGTAGTGCTAGCACAGTTCACTGTAATTATTGGATGCGCCACATGGGTTACCTGTTGTGGAGCACTCAGAACATATATGTGATGGTGAGTGACATCTGCAACAGGGATACAGTAGCTGTGTGGTAGGTGACATACACATGCCTGTTGGCATGAACAGGTGCCAGCATCAACACAGCCATACTATCACAAGGACACACACACACATTGACACACATGGCAGGGCCAGGTGTACAACTCATTGGTTGTGGGATTGCCACATCACATCACTGTGCAGGTATCCCATGCACCACACAGGTCATATGGGGGCTGTACGGGTGAAGGGTATGGGAAGGTGTCTGATATCAGACAGCATGCTACAGTATGCCCATGGGGGGTGTAGGGAGTGTGGATGTGAACATCTGCAGCATGCAACACACACACAAGCACACAGGGTGCCAGTACTGACATGCATGAGTGCATGTCTGTACAGGTGTGGTGTGTGGTGTTCGATTGCACCAGACGGCTGCCCAAGGCTAGGCGATGGGTGTACCTTGGCATTAGGCTACATGACAATGGTCTGTATTGTGGCTCAGGTATGTAGTGTCTGCATTTGCCCACATAAGTGGGTATTGTATCCTTCATTTGGTCACCTGGGTGACTACTGTGTGTGGGCAATGCTGTGCATTGCTTGCCATGTCTATGTTCCTTCGTCCATGACATGGACTGCGTCTGGGATGTGCACACCTCCCACATGTATGTACAGTGACATGTGGAACTGTACCTGGGGTGTCTGGCCCATGTTGTGAACACAAATTATCATCAGATGTGCCAGTCCTGCCCACCTGTGGCGGGAGCTGGTAATGGCCAAGCAGCTTTACCCTGCACCTACATGGAGTGCATACTATCAGCATTCCTTGGTGTCAGCGGCATCTGTCCATACGAGCATGTTGTCAGGCATGGTATGTCCATTGTGGGTCACATATGATGGCACCACAGGTGGTGCAGGTGTCCATTGGGGAACATGGGGGAGGTGCACTGTCTGTATGTATGCGGATGTTAAACAGATCGATTGGGTGTCATGCCCTCTGTGGCCCACCGCTGTCACTCCATAGTTATTATCAATGGCCAATATGCAATGTACTACCCACATATTGGTTGTTACCTAGGCATGTGTGTGTGTGTATGACACATGGGGTGAGATTGTGCTCTGGGTAATACTGGGGTTGCTAACTGTGATTGCCTGGCCTTGATGTCACATATCTGGGTATGGCTCTGCACCCCGGCCTCTCAGCCATATCACATGTGTTATCCCTGTACAGTGGACATTGTGATATATAGTATGGCCACCATATAAGAAATATGCAAACCCGCTCTACATTGGCCACAGGTGTCACACAATCACAACCACCTTTACACAGGATACGAGTTACAAACACACACTCACACCTGTCATGTTTGGGAGTAGAACCACTACCTAACTAGTGTATTACACTACAGCACTACACAGTTATAGTACACGCCACGGATATTACTGCAGTAGTCCTTGCCAAAAGTGTATTTCACAATGACTGACATCAACAGGATTCCAAAGTAGGACATTTGAAATGACTGCAAGAGACTAGCCTAAAATGCATTTCTCCCTACACAGACAATGACACACACAATACATCCAAAACTTCCATGTGTGGGGATGGAACCCAATCACACTTATAATTCACAATACAGCAGTATGCATTTACAGGATGTGCTACGGTGATTACTGGTCTACAGCATTTCCAGAGGTGTATTTCTAGGTGAGTGACATCAGCAGCCTTGCCAAAGGTGGGTATGTGAAATGTGAGTACCCTAAAAGCATTGCTATCTACACAGTCAGACATGCACGCATACACACACGGTTGGCAGGTTGAGGGTTAGAACTCCCAACTAACTCCTTAATCACACTATGATCATATGATGTTACGGGACATGCTATGGAAATCACTGAGCTACGATTGTCCCAGAGGTGTATTTCAAGGTGCATGACATCGGCAACCTTGCCAAAGGTAGGTATTTGACTTGTAAGGGGTGTGAGTATCCTAAAAAGAATTGCTCTGTACACAGTCGGACATGCACACAAACACAGACACACACTTAGTTGCCAGGTTTGGGGTTGGAACTCCTACCTAACTAGTTTATCACACTACAGCAGTACACAGCTATGGGATGCACTACAGAGTTTACTGGGATACAGCCTTCCCAGGGTTGTATTTCTAGGTGGGTGACATCAGCAGCCTTGCCAAAGTTGGGTATGTGAAATGTAAGGGGTGTGAGTACCCTAAAAACATTGCTCTCTGCACAGTCAGACATGTACACATACACACACAGATGGCAGGTCACGGGCTAGAACTCCCAACTAACTCCTTACTCACACTATGGCCATACGATGCTACGGGATGTTCTACGGAGATTACTGGGCTACGGTTGTCCT
Organism: Protopterus annectens; assembly: GCF_019279795.1. Taxonomy (NCBI): domain Eukaryota; kingdom Metazoa; phylum Chordata; order Ceratodontiformes; family Protopteridae; genus Protopterus; species Protopterus annectens. The sequence continues at coordinate 1,429,515,206 of NC_056741.1, forward strand.
ATTGGTGTATTTCAAGGTACGTGACATCAGCAGCCTTGCCAAAGGTGGGTATTTGACTTGTAATGGGTGTGTTTAGCCTAAAAAGCATTGCTTTCTACACAGTCAGTGACAGACACCCACACACAGACTCGCACACACACACACAGTTGCCACATCTGGGGTTTGACCTCCTACCTAACTACATTATCTCACTACAGCAGTATGCAGTTACAGCATTCGCTACAGAGATTACTGGGCTACAGCTTTCCCAGGGGAGTATTTCTAGGTGGGTGACATCAGCAACCTTGCCAAAGTTGGGTATGTGAAATGTAAGGGGTGTGAGTACCCTAAAGGCATTGCTCTCTACGCAGTCAGATATGCACGCATACATGCACAGTTGGTAGGTTGGGGGCTAGAACTCCCAACTAACTCCTTAGCCACACTTTGACCATATGATGTTACAGGACGTGCTACAGAGATTACTGGGCTACAATCATCCCAGAGGTGTATTTCAAGGTGCGTGACATCAGCAGCCTTGCCAAATGTGGGTATTTGACTTGTAAGGGGTGTGAGTAGCCTAAAAGGCATTGCTCTCTACACAGTCAGTGACAGACAGATGCACACACAGTTGCCACATCTGGGTTTTGACCTTCTACCTAACTACATTATCACACTACAGCAGTACACAGTTACAGCATGCGCTACAGAGATTACTAGGCTGCAGTTTTCCCAGGGGAGTATTTCTAGGTGGTTGACATCAGCAGCCTTGCCAAGGTTGGGTATGTGAAATGTAAGGGGTGTGAGTACCCTAAAAGCATTGCTCTCTACATAGTCAGATATATACGCATACCCACACAGTTGGTAGGTTGGGGGCTAGAACTCCCAACTAACTCCTTAATCACAATATGGCCATATGATGTTATGGGACGTGCTATGGAGAATGATGGGCTACGATCGTCCCAAAGATGTATTTCATATGATGTTACGGGATGCGATATGGAGATTACTGGGCTATGATCATCCCAGAGGTGTATTTCAAGGTGCATGACATCAGCAGCCTTGCCAAAGGTGGGCATTTGACTTGTAAGGGGTGTGAGTAGTCTAAAAAGCATTGCTCTCTACACAGTCAGTGACAGACAGACACACACACATTTGCACACACAGACTCACACATGCACAGTTGCCACATCTGGGGTTTGACCTCCTACCTAACTATGTTATCACACTACGGCAGGGCGCAGTTACAGCATGCACTACAGAGATTACTGGGCTACAGCTTTCCCAGGGGAGTATTTCTAGGTGGGTGACATCAGCAGCCTTGCCAATGGTGGGTATGTGAATAGTAAGGGTTGTGAGTAGTCTAAAAGGCATTGTTTTCTACACAGTCAGTGAGAGACAGACACACACATGAACAGTGACACACACTCACACACACAGTTGCCATTGCTGGGGTTAGAACTCTTACCTAACTAGTCTATCACACTATAGCAGTTATGGGATGTGCCATGGAGATTACTGGCCTACAAGTCTCCCAAAGGCGTATTTCACATTGGATAACCTCAGCAGGCTTGTCAGGGTACCACTATGGGGTGGCCAGTGTGTGCATGGCCCATACACCATTCATGTAGGGGTGACACGCCACAAGTGGCCACACACAGGGTCATATGTCACAGGTGCGTGTATAGGGCAACTAGCTGACTATGTCCTTATACAGCCATGTTGCACAGATGGCACGTGGACGACATAGTCTGTGGTGCTGACAGGTACTGGTCACTAGTAACTGCAGTGTGTGACATCTGCACCTGATGTGTTTGGGGCCCTTTGGCTGTGTGATGGGTGGGACAGGCATGGATAGCTCTTTGTCACAGTCACCCTCTTCCACACATCTATATCCATCTACCTTTGGCTTATTATGGTGTGTTGTCCTTACATATATGTCTGTATTCCTATCCACTGTATGTGCAAGGCATGAGTGGTGCATACTGACATGTGTCTGCACTAACAATTGCAACTGCTGGATGTGTCTGGTTCACTGGTGTTTGCATACATGGCCTTCATGTGTTGAAGTGTGTGAGCGTGCCCAGTATGACCTTTCAATATGTTGATGACTGACATTGCCTTCATTTCTCTAAGTGTGTGAGCATGCCCAGTAAGGCCATCTGTTTTGCATGTGTGGAGCATGTCTGATGGTTTGTACTGCACAGCTGACCTTTGTGTTGTACACCAACAGGTAGCATGCTGTGTCTGCAGGGTATCCACTGATCATTTGGCATTGACTGTTGCAACATGTCTGCATAGCGGGGGGAACACCTGACTATTTCTATGCTTCTACCCAGGATTGGGGGGGCACACCTGACTGTTACTATATTTCTATGTGGGGTGGGGGGGTGCACATGACAGTTGGACACATTTGCTAGGACTGTACTGGTATGTCCTGTAGTCCATTTCAGTCAGTAGTCTTACCAATTGTGCTGGCTAAGCCATACCGGTGTACTACCGTTCTTATTGTTTGATTGCATACACATTAGTTTCTGACTTCCTAGCCATCACAACTGACGTCCCATTATCTGGTCTGCTGTAGTCTGTCTATGTAGGCCTGGGTGGGGGTTACCCAGACCCCTCATACAGAGGCCATAGTATGGCATTTGTTTGTGTTTGTCTACACCTGCCTTGCTAGCTGTGACTGTTGTTGGGTATCTGACTCCCCTCCTAACTGGCATGTGAGATTCCCTTAGCTTGTGGGTGTCCCAGTATTGAGGGTGGAGCTGCAGGGCTGCCTATGTCAGATGCAAGTAGTACACTGCCTATGCATGGTTAGGCACAGGTAGTGTAATGTTTGGCATCCCTTTTACTGTATGTGAGAGTCAGAGAGAGGTGCTATTCCCTGGGCCCTCCCATGTCAGTATATGTGCTATGCATTGCCTCTTTGCCAGGGCCAGGGCATACTGGGCACACCTCCTTCTGCCTACTGGGGCAGGCTCAGGTTGTTCCTCCTCTGAGTCACACTGTGCCTGTGCAGGCCTTGGCATTGGTGGGGGCTATGTGGCCCTGCCTTTTGCTGCTCCTGCTGCAGCTGTTTCCACATGATCATATTGTCTACATAGAACATACAAGGACGATTTGGGTACATGTAGTTGGTGAGTACTGCAAGGCTCCACCAGATGTGTCCAGGCACTGGAACCATGACTTGAGCATCCCAAACACATGCTCTATTATGATTCTTGTTTGTGCATGTGCCTCAATATAGAGTTCTTGTTCAGGTGTGTGTGCATTTCTGATGGGTGTCATCAGCCAAGGCTCCAGTGCATATCCAGCATCCCCCACTAGGTGACCATGTGGGATGTCCCCACTAGCAAATTTCTGGTACAGCTGCATCAGATGCCAGATGTGGGAATCGTGATAACTTCCAGGGCAGCCAGCACACACGTTCAGTATTATGCCCTGGGCATCGCACATGACCTGGCAGTTGATGGAGGGAAAGCCCTTGTGATTGATGTAGACCCTACCCTGCTCACCGGGTGGTGCTTTGATGCATATGTGCATGCAGTCTGTTGCACCCACTACCTCAGGGTATTCTGCTATTTGCTGGAAGAGACGCATACTGCTGGCCAACCCCTCAAGGGTGACAGAGAAATATACATGCTCACAGACATGTGCTGCCATGGCATCCAGGAGCTGGTGGAGTACCCTAGATGCTGATGCCTGTGAGATCCCCATCATAACCCCAGTTGGCCTTTGGAAGGTACCTGTAGCTAGTATTCTTAGGCCTACACTTACCTTCGTTTCTACTGGGATGGGTTCCCCTCTGTTAGTTCTGTGTGTCAGGTGTGGCCGACACAGCTCAACAATCTGCTGTAGGAGGTCTCTGTCTACCCTATAGCGCTCCACTATCTCCAGCTCATGTAGCCCTTGGTAGGTTACCCTGGGTCTGTACACTCTTCTCCGTCTCCTCACTGTGGGTTGGTCGGCAGCATTCCTATCCTCACCACCCTCAGCCTCTTCCACAAGTTGTATGATAGCTATTGCAGCCCCTAACATTTTGCTGTTGTGAGTGTTAAAAGTTCCTCACTTGTTTACACTGGCAGTGTAGGGTGTGGGAAAAAATGGAGAGGTAGATGTTTGCATAGTTTATAGTGGTGTTCTTGGCTGGGCTGGTCTGCTGCCTGTGTAATTGGCTGGTTCTGATATGTTTCACCTGGCAGCAAATCTAGTACCCCTTGATTAACTTCCTACTGCTGCTTTCCCTTCCCATTGCCCATCTGTTTCATCCCAAGTGCGGGCTGTGCAATTGGTGTACTCCAATGTGCACACTGCTGCTATTTCTTGGGTTCACTTCCTTTATCTTCCTGTAGATCCCGTTGCACGGCATGCACACTCGCTTACACTTTGTCATGCATGCTGGGCAGGTTTAGACACACTCCCTGGATTTGCTGTGCTAAGCTGGATGCAATCCCGAGCCACAGGGCTCCAATCCACTGACAGTATGTCTGACACTTCCACAAATTATATCACCTACCTCCTAGTCTTGCACTCAGCTGTTCATACTCTTACAATGTTGGGACCTAACTCACATACTGGAGAAAACCGTGATTCACTATCCTTCCCCTCATTTGCATAGAATTGCCTGCTAATGCATACTTATATGTGTCACACTGTGCCTCCCCCTTAGCAACCATTATTCACTGGCCAGGTTGTCTTTTGCCTGCCATTGACTTGCATGGCGGAATACTGATTTTAGTTAGACTGCTTTTTTTAGGTTTATTTTCTTATTTCCCCATGAATCCAGTTTGCGCGCCACTGCCCTATGCTTCAATGGCCGTGATCGGCGGACATATCATAAAAGTTGTGTTTGTACATTTTGCATTGTTTGCAATGCCAATGGCCTTCTACTTGGTTATTGTCATGCTTCCTCAATGATATGCAGCCTTTATTTGGAGTTGTCATAGCTCCGTTTTGGAGTTTGCAGTACTGTACTCGGTTACTAACCGAGTACATTTCTGCATATTATGCTAGTCCTGCACGCCCTGATTCCTGCTTCCTGGATGGCTGATTTACCTCATTTGCATGGTTTTCACCTGCAAATGGGGTGATTTGCATACGGGGGATGGGAACGTGCAGCACCAGTGCTACAGTGCTCGTGCACATCAAACATGCACATACGTGGATTGCTTGGCTGCCATATTGGCAAAATTTCCTCTTACACTAATCATGCATGCCATGCAAGCTTTTGAGAATCTGGGAGAATGTCTTTACATTTCCCAGGCAAAATGTTATTTAGCCATATCATGTCTTCTTTGCATGTTCTTTCTTCAATCGAGAAGTATCCTCTTTTCCCTTAAACATAATTCTTATTCATTTAACCCCATTATTCTCACTCTCATTTCATGGGTTTCTTTTAACACCATCCAATAATCTCATATGTCAAAACTGCATGTAATACTTCTGCTATGACATCATGTTTGTCTGATGTAGTAAAAGCAACACCTTATTATTTTTTGAATGAAACTGTTTTAAGAATCAGTCCCAAGTAAGTGCTTCATCTACAGTTTTTAACCACTTCTTCTAATAATTCACTTATTATTTATTATTTATTTTATTATTATTTATTGTTATATAGATAACTGCATACCTTGTTTGCTTTTTTCTAACAACTTCAACTCATCACATGAAATTGCACACCAGGGTTATTTTTGTGACTTGTATGCTGTGCTTTGCATTGACTTCCAATAAATTACAAATGCTTTCAGCTACACTCACTAAAATTTTCAAAATCCTTTTCAAAATACTTCCCCTATCCTCTGCAATGTTAGTAGATAAGTCTGAGACGCCATCTCAAATTTATCATACCAAAACCCACCCCCGAATTACACCATTAGCTGTTTCCCCTCATTTTTTACACACATCTACCATAAACATTCATGATGTTCTTTCCAGTCATGCTACATGTCCCTTGACCCTATATTTATTTTAATAATTTCCTCTCTAGTGCAGAACCAATGGCTTTACTGAAGTCCAAATAAGACTTATCCACACATATGTTCCTATAACATTCCATAGTAATTCAGTCATAAAACGTAATTAAATTAATCTAGCAGGTCATGTTTCTTGCCAAATAGTCCTATTGATTGTTATCTTAGAAACTACTCTCTTCTAAGAAAGCAGCCACACTTTTTATTCTAAGGATTTTCTGGACAATTTTTTCATGCTATCATTATTAAATTAACAGTATAATTCTTGTTTTTTCCCCTCTCTTTATCTCCTCAGTACAAATGGTACTGTCCATGTCATCTTTCTAGAACTTGAGAGAGATTTTTGAATATCTCTGTTTTGGGTCTCTCCATTATTAAACAAAGTTCTTTATGATCCCTGGGAGAAATCTCCTCTGTCCTAATTGCCTTTTCCTTAGAGTTTATTCATTATTTATCACTTCCCTGTCTATCTTTAACAAACACTAGCAGGATTTTTGCCAGGTCAGAAATTAAAGAGTTTTCAGATAGCAACATTTGATGAATCTCTGATGGTTATTAGTGCTAGGAGCATTAATAATAAAGTTTTTATTGAAAAATTTGCTATGTTCCCACAAGACTGATGTTGTTATTGTTTGTGAAACATGTTTAAAGAACAATGACTGGAAACCAGGTCTGTCAGGGCATAAATGTTTTTATTGTAACAGACATTCTAACAAAAAATAAGTTGGAGGTGTTATGATAGGGATTAAAGATAGAAATGAGACCTGTGATTATTACTTGTTCACTGATAACACCAATATTATAGACTGTGTAACTGTGACAATAAAGACAACCCTGGAACATATAACAATTGTTGTAGTGTATAGACCACCAAAGTCAAGTGATGACTTAGAGGAATTCATACATTTATGCATGAAACACAGGAGGGAAAAATATTAGCTGGGGACTTAAATTTATTAGAAACAGATTGGAATAATATTGATTCAACAACATTAGTAAGGAAATTATTCACAACGTATGTTCAGGAACAACAATTGCTTTGGATTAAAAAAAAAATACCAGGGAATGAAACATACTAGACATTGTTTGTGTTCCTAAAGAAATTACTGTTACTGCAAGTCAAGTTTTAGCACCATTGATGTGCAGCAATCATGGGGTTATAAAGGTTAATTTGTTGCTAGATAATTCTGACAAACTGAAATCTAAACCAATGCATACAAGATTAATTACAGATTATATGGAAGCAAAACAGTCACTATGTAAAATTAACTGGAGTGATGTCTTCATTGGAAAAATGGCAAATGGAATGTGAAAAGTTTTGAAAGAGAAACTGAGTGCAAAAAATAAAAAAAAATGTTTAATATCAGGATCCAGGCATACGTCGGGGAGATATATTTCCATAAGAACAAGATACCTGATTAAGGTGAGAGACAAAAATATAAGAAATGGAAGAGAGGTCAAACTACAATTTGAAAACTGAAGTGAATAAGCTGGACAAACAAATTAAGCATAGTATGAGACAAGATCAACAAATTTTTAAAGAACATTTATAAAAAAGATATTGAGCATAATAAGAAACCTTTTTATAGATACATAAGATGTGGAAGAAGTAAAGACATACAAACTGATAAACTGTGTGTAGATTCCAAAATGTATTCTCAGACACAACAGATTATAGATATATTTACAAAATCTTATGCAAAACAGTTTAGCTCCACAAAGGAGGTGATAAGTTATCCTAGTGACATCTAGGTAACCCCACACACTGGAATCAAATTAGATTATATTGAAAAAGAACTGCACAAACTGGATCCAAACAAAGCACAGGGAGGAGATGGAATTAGTAACAGTGACCTGAAAACACTTCAGCAAGAACTTACAGTAACATTATGTATCTATTATTTATTAGGTCATATAAATATGGGGAGAGTCCTCAAAATTGAAGACATGTACTTATTAAACCTATCAGGAAAGGGGGAGTAGGACAAACCTAGAGTAATATAGACCCTTAAGTCTACTTTCATTTTGTGGAAAAATAATGGAGAAGGTAATATTGGATAAGTTATTGTCAGAAGTGGATAGGCTGGGACTTGAAACCATATATCAGCATGCATATGTTAAAAAGAGATCTGTTACTACCTGATGTTCTGTAACAATATAATAACAGCTATAAATGAAAAATTGCACTGTGATGTAATTTATATCAATTTAATTTTAGCATTTGACAGGGTCATACACAAAACACTGAAAAAATAAATTAGAACAACTCGGTATTGATTTACTCTTTATAAGATGGATAGCTGCTTGGCTTATAAATAGGACATGGCAAGTATCATACAGCAACTGGACAGGTGAAATCCTTGGTTACAGTCAGGGTATTTCGCAGGTCTCTGTCCTAGACCCTGACTTGTTTAGATTGTATCTTTCAGACCTAAGTTTTTCATCAGGAGTGTTCTATAGTGTATATGCAGATCTTCTGAAAATGGCTGAACTGATTACGTGTGTTACAGATAAGGCATGTCTGCAAAAGAACTTGACTAAATTGACCATTTGGGCAGAGGAGAATAATATGCTGATAAATACATCAAACACTTACCATATGAGATTTGGGAGACATAAATTGAAAGGTAGTGAAAAAGTTAATATAGCACACAGTGATTGAAACTGTAGATTCACTTAAGGACCTGGGTCTTTGGGTAGATCCAGCATTGAGTTTTTCTGATCATATCAACCAATTGGTTAATAATAGTTATAAAACTATTGGTTGTATAAAAAGATTTATAAAGTCTAGAAAATCAGAAATGATGAACTCATTATTTGTTAGTTATAGTAGACCCAAGCTTGAGAATGGAATAGCAATATGGAAACCTTATAAAAAAAAAAAAAAAAAAAACAAATATGAGTAAACTGGAAAAATTACAGTGCAAAAATATCAAGGACATCCATGGATGTGAAAATGTAGGTTATTATGAAAGACTAAAATATCTGAACTTGTACAATGCATCTTATAGATATCTAAGAGGAGATGTTATTAAGGTATAGTGAGCATTTAGAGACAACTATCTCTGGGAATATTTGGGGTTATCAAACAGTACTAGAGAATCATTAGGAAACCTATGTAGAAGATTCTATAGGAATGAGAAGTGCACTAATTGGTTCTCTGAGAGAGCAGCTGATTCATGGAACAGATTACCAAACTACATTAAAGCATGCACTAGTTTGGATATTTTATGTACAACCTGGACACTCATTATGGGAACAAGTATTGTGGTATATTGGCAGACTAGTAGGGCTTCAATGCCTGTGCTTGAAATATTTGTATGTATGTATGTATGTATTTGTGTGTGTGTGTGTGTGTGTGTGTGTGTGTGTGTGTGTGTGTGTGTGTGTGTGTGTGTGTGTGTATGGATGGATGAAATGTATGGTATGTCTGTATGTATGTATGCATGTATGTATGTATTTGTGTGTGTGTGTGTGTGTGTGTGTGTGTGTGTGTGTGTGTGTGTGTGTGTGTGTGTGTGTGGATGATATGTATGGTATGTATGTATGTATGTATGTATGCATGTATGTATGTATTTGTGTGTGTGTGTGTGTGTGTGTGTGTGTGTGTGTGTGTGTGTGTGTGTGTGTGTGTGTGTGTGTGTATGGATGATATGTATGTATGTATGTATGTATGTATGTATGTATCCATGTATGTATGTATCTAGCATCAATCTGCTGGTCTCACACCAGTCCAAGTATTCAGATTAAAAGGTACTGCTCCTTCTTTCCTTTCTGTAAAAATAAACAAAGTATTAATTTAAAACGTGAGCTGAGTTTTTGTCTCCCTTTAATTTTCATTCCCTCCATAATAATTCTGTCTCTTTCTTTCTCTTTTCTGCACCATATCAACACCTCCTGTACTGTAGATGCACATATATTTGAATAATTAAGACTGTAAGCATAGAAGACATAAATTCTATTTGTAATTATTATTTAGGTTTATCGAAGGCTATAATTAACTGTGTTATACTTTAATTAGTACTGTTTTTGACAGCTGCAATGTTGTTCGGCAAGGAGTAATAACAATGTGCTGGCTGTTTGCATTTAAACTGCTGACAGTCTCTCATTACTGTTTCTGCGTTCTTAAGCAGAAGTTCAAAATACTTCCATTTAGCAAACAAACACAAGGAGAAATGGGTAACCATGATTCAGAACATGCTGGGCACATATAATAGTTCCTTCTATTGTAGCACAAGCCATTTTGTGAGCACTTCAGTGGGCCATTGTGTGATCTACAAAACAAATGAAGCAACATTTAGTCATAGATCATCCTGGTATTTGTTTCAGCATGGTACATCATAAATTCCAGCAATGACCATGACTGTGGCCCATTAGTTGCACAGTGGATATAGCAGTTGTATTGCTGTAACTGCTGTCTGCAGCAAGAACACATTGTATATGCTTATCATTCTTCTGCTTGTTTTAACACCTTACCTGATCAGGCATGAGGTACACCTAGCCTTTTCCAAGGCAGCACCAAGAGGGTAAGCAGGTATACTCAATGCAGTCAGTGTACTCAGCTGATTACATTTCTTCTAAACTTGTCTCAGATAAATTATGACTGACATTGCTCAAAATTACCTGAAATTGTTTAAAGTAATTTCTGCAACATAGATCTTTAAATAACATACTTAAAGAGAAAAATACTCCTTTAAAATTGCCCGTTTATGACTGAGGGGAGCAATAGCTTAAAATGTAGTATATATTTCTTAAGCCTGTATGAGAAACATTTGGACTGATTTGTATCTTTCTAATGTTAACATGGGCAGAGAGGGTGATACAATATGAGTTCAGAATGCAAACAAGACATTTTGACTAAACCCTTGAACAGTGCGTCTGGTTTTATGTTACTGCAGCGTCATGGTGCTAAGGTAAATGGTTCACCAAAAGGATCAGGCCTGTGTTAAGATGTCGCTCAGATTAACACAGCCTGCAGAGCTGGCTCATTACTTATTCATTAGACTTCTGCTTAAAACCCACGTTCTGAACTGCACTTTGCTGATGCATCAATTTTCCATTTTACCAGGTAAAAAAAAAAAACAGTAAATCTTGAATATGGACAGTCTTAATTGTTGAAAAACAAGGGATATTTGTGGAATTTGCTATCTTAGGCCAGCTCACTCATTAACCTCAACCCCTGCTTCTCATATTTGCTACCTATAATTCTAGCAACTTGTTTTATTGAGTATTTTATGCTTAAAATCTGTTTTACTTTTGCAAATACACAGAAGCACATAACATTGCTAAAAATCATGGTAATAACAGGAATCTACACTTAAAAATGAGAATTTACACTTAAAAATAAATGAGTATAGTTCTCAAATTGCATCTCATGAAAATGTAATTTTATTTTCTTGAGCAGTAGAAATTGATTAAGTATTTGATCTCAGAACAAACTAATGATGAGCTGATTGTCATTTTTGTTGTGATTCCCAAAGATTATGCATTTATTTTTTTTATATTTTATCAACAACTCCTTAAGAGCGTGGACTAACTTTTAATCCATAGCTATTTATACAACTGCTTATTTTTTGTATTTGTCATTGTTTAAGTGGTCCAGATGCTTCTGAGTATTTATGTACTGTGAAGTGTTCGTGTGCGTAACAGTTTCATTTCTGAGTTTACTTCTATCACATTGTCTGCACGATTATATGCTCTTCTATTAACTCTTAAACCCTTTAGTGGCTAAATCAAGGTTGCAAAAAGCTAAACTTTGTGGATGGACTTAAATTAATGCATCTGTGATAGTAGTTTTTTTTTTCCCTGTGCATCCACCATTGCTGAAGTGCTAAATGTATTTGTTTTCCATAGTCTCATTTCAAACTTCAAAGATTCACGCATATTTACTCCTAGTATTTTCAACACCATTTCCTGGACCTCTGAGGAAGGATTTTTTGTTTTAATACATTTAGTTGCCTTTTCTGCCACCTTGTGTTTTTTTGGCATTATTACCTTGTAAATTATATTACTTGTTTGTCTTTTCGGCTTTTCCCAATTCCATTTGTATAAGCCGTAAGTGCTTTACAAGGGCTTAAACTTTTATAAATACTATATATTTTTTATCCCAGTTTCTGTGTTCATATACTTTCTACAGCATGTTGTCTTCCCTAACGAATCACTGGCATTACTGTTTTCCATGGTATTCCTATTAATTAAACATCCATTCCTTCACGTCACTCATCTTGTGCTCTACTGCTTGAATTCCTTGTGTTCTTTATTGCTATACCTAGAGCTAAATCATGTCATATAAAAAGTAAGCAATATCATATATAAAGGCCTTCAAGAATTACTGAGTTCGTTTCTGTCTGTCCGTCTGTCTCTCTCTCTTTCTTACTCTCTCAGTAACATGAATGAAGAGGCTTTTATAGGTTCATAGGTTCATAGGTTTATACTAGGCTATCTGCCCTAAGGCATTTATAAGCCTAGCCCAAAGTTTTGTGGCTTATGCCACCCCTTATATGAAAAAATACTGTGCCCATTAGTTTGTTGTGCCCTGTCCAGCAGTGACACAGAGATGATTCCCGGGGTAAACCTACGATCTCCCATCCACAGGTCAAGATTTCTCTTGAACAGAGCCAGCGAGGTGCTCTGCCTCACATGGACTGGGATTTTATTCCACAGCATAGGGAGTCTCTGAGTGATAAATCTATCCCTCCAGCACGTCTTATTTATATCCGTGCTAAGGTTTAAGTCGCTTGCTCTAGTGGTTTTGGTGGATTTGGATTTTTTGAGGTGGAGCATGTCCATTAATTCCGGGTTGGACATGGCCTTGTATGTCAGGCACATGTCACCTCTGAGCAGACGGTATGCGACTGAATAGAGCTGGAGTTTCTTCAATCTGGCAGCATATGACAGATTTTGGAGTCCCTTTATCCTTTTGGTGAGGAACTTTTGGGGTCTCTCCAATTGCTGCAGATGTCGGGTGAGATACATCCCGAATGGGGCATTGTACTCGATCATTGGTCTGATAAGTGAAGAGTACAGGGGAACAATGACCTCACTAGATCTGGATGTGAATCCCTTCATGATTAGGTGGGCAATGTAAAAGGTCTTTCTAACCACTTTAGCACTTTTAGCTTCAAGGGTTTTTGGGACAGGAGTAAGACCTACTGGTTATGAGTTCTTAAACCCTCATCATTCATATTTCAGTTGTGACATTTTATTATTACTATTATTATTATTATTATTATTATTATTATTATTATTATTATTATTATGTAATAAGAACATACATACACCAGATGTGTACCTTTGTCAGGTTGGTAATTGCACATGAAAATCTCTCAGCCATCATGGATAAGAATGGCCTCTTAACCAGTGGAGTTGAGTTGAGATGTTGAGACTAGCTCACTTTGACTAGCTGGGGGGTTTGACATAAACCTTACCCATCCTGAGATGTGCCAGTTTGCATCACGAGATGGACAAGCAATGCTGCTGTGAGGGAGTTGCCCCCTACTCCTTTGTTATGGCATGCCTGTGTTTTGCCTGGCCAATGATGCTCTTGTGGCCCATGTGTTACCACTGGTACTCATGACCTGAATACACATCCTAAGCCTTCCCCACCCCTCTGGCACAGCACACATTTTCACATCTTTTATTTCTCCCTAATATCAACTCTTACAATTCATCAGCCACAAATCAAATTTAAGCCACCATGGTTACAGTTAGGGCTTCCTTGCTCTGCACCATTACTATGCTGATATTATTTCATGCAGATATTTCCTTAGTTACAGGGTTAAGTGTGATAACCTGTCTACAAGTAACAGGGATATTCTATTTCTTGAATTAATCTAATTAGTTGTGAATTATGATGTATAATTATCAGAAACATCTTTCTGAATATGAACTGGCAAATTCTCAGTACAATCCAGGCCATGCTAAAAATGTTTGCCTGTCTCAGCATTTTCACACCCAGCTTAAGAGCCCATTTTTGTTGTTTATTTGTCCACAGCATGTAAGAATATCTTTAATAAATTTGTATGCATTCACCTTTTAACTCTATTTACTCTAAACCTGTAATATCTTATTTAGTCTAATTATAGTGTTTTAATTCATGACTCCCCTTCAAGAGTATAACTTGGTAACAATACATATGTGGAATTTCTCTGAGAAGATGGTCAGTTGACCTTAGCAGAAAGAAACATCAGGCAACAAAAAAAAGTCTAGGACTAACTGAATTCCAGACTACGATAAGGAAGGGGAATATTTTGAAATTTTGACAGAAAAATCATTGACTGGAGAAAGAATGAATAAACTCAAAAATCATTCAAAAAGCAGTTATGGTGGCAATACAAGCAAAGAAACAGCATTCTCTTTGACAGAAAAAACAAACTAGGTGATGGCAGACATGAGTATGAGAGATCAAGAAGATGGCTGCCAAAGTGTTTAGAAAGGTAAACTTAAATCTAGAGAATGAATTGACTGCAGTATAGGTGCTAGCATAATAATTATAACTGAATCAGCTCAGAAATGGCATGTTTTAATGTATGAAGTAGTTCCAAAATGTGGTGAAAGCTGATCTACATTTCAACCTGTCTGGATGATGGTAGAGTGAAGAACTTTGTTTCAAAGTTGAAAACAATGTGAAAAAGGACATAGACTGTCCCTTAATTTGCTCCAAACTTCATCATGGAATTTTCAGAACTCTGATTCGAGAACATTGTGCTACAGTGGCGGCAACATTATAATGCCTGCTGGTATCAAGGAATTGGGTCTAAAATGAAGACTCACTCAGTAATTAAACACTTCTGCCAAATTTTTCCCAGTTCCTTACTGGATGGGTGAAATTCAAAATTACATGTCCTTCAACTCTTAAAAAAAGGTTGCAATTTCATAAAATATAGCAAATATCAAAATTTACTCCAACAGTTTTAGAACATATTCTCAGAATGAGTCTGACTTTCACACACACACACACAAACACACACACATACACACATAATATTCCACACACTCTTCTAGTTATATATACTAATCCCAGGGTCACTGTACCTTGGAGTTTAGAGAATACCCGGAAATACTGCAACTTCACAGTCAGGATATATTCCCTACATTTCCATTTGCAGTTTCTTCTCCTCTAAAGAATAAAGTTACAGCCTTCTGATTATCAAATGTTGCCAGTCTTCATCAGAGGATAAACAGAATAAGAAGGACCTTTCCTTATCATCTGAAAAATGTAAAGTTTATAAGTTGCTTTTTTCAATAGGAGATGGAAACCCACAATAGATCAGAAGTGCTGGGAGCATTATCCAACTCTGAACACTCAAATACCTCCAGTTGAGTCAGAAGGGAGTTGTTTCCTTAAGGCAGAAGGGAGTTGCTTCCTTAAGGCAGAAGGTAGTCACTTCCTTAAGAATGATTTACTGTGGCTATCATCTTGGCTGATGAGGTTGCAGTCATTGCATATACAATCCAGTTACCAGTAGGTCCAGGGTGGCTCCTTTCTGTTTATTTGCATTGGTATCAGTTGTTCAGAGTACTCTATTGCTTCATAAAGGACCAAGCCCCTTACCCCAACGTCACATGTGGAGGCATAAGCTTGATCGTCTGTTTGAATTGTTGACAATTAAATTTACTACAGTTTTAAAGATTAAACATTATCCATGTGTTCTTCTGAAAAATCTGTTTTTTTAACTTGCCTTGTAGTCTTAGGAGCTATGAAATTTCTAACCTGGGTATATATTTTGTATCATTATTGTACTAATATTGACGATATCTGTTGGGAGAAGTTTCTTCATAAGATGGCTTTACTTTTTTCATGTAGCAGACAATGACTCCATGTTATAAAGATTCATTAACTGCATTGCTGCACTACTGTTTGAAAGTGTTGGGGAACTGTAGAAATGGAGAACACATTAGAATATTTAGATGCGTCACTTCTGCCTTACAGATGTACCTTGCTGCTGCTTTTACATTATACACTTGACATGTACTTCTTACTGGTACATCTGCTCATACTTGTGAGTACATAAGTCATCTATACCATGTAACCATGTACTATGGTACCGGAGGGGTCTGCACACCAGTAGATGCACCTTGTTAGGGGCAGTCGAATAAAATATGTTCTTGTTTCTAAACAGTTGCATTTGTGTTGTTGGCACTCATGTGTTGTATCCATGTGGCTCTGCTGAGAGAGAGTTCTGACTGTCTTGGGGTTATCTGAGGTTGCCTCTATATATAATTTGTTTAGTATGTTAAAATGTTTAAGTGATCTAAGCATTGTACAGACACTAACAAACTAACAAGGCTTTATAGAAGGTAACTAGTAGAATAAGTATGGTAAAAAGGGAAAGATTAGTAAAACACATTATTAAAACTAAAAATAGCTCCTCAGTTAGGATTTTTAAAAAAGACACTCCTAAAAACATGGTAACTCAGGAATTTCCTAAGGGAAACCTCAGCTGCACATCTGAATCATGGGTCTATCTGATTCCAGAGGACTGGAGCTAGATAGGTAAAATACAACTTGACTGAATATTCTAATACAGTCCTTGCAATAACTAACATACTCTGACAACCTGAGGGATTAAGCTGAACCAGAGTGAACCAAAATGTCTTCCAGATAAGTAAGGCACAGGCTATGTAGGACATGGAAAATAAAAAGTAAATATAGACCTAGCAGCAACTGATAATTAGAGCAAGACCAGCAGCAAAAAGGTGATATGATGGGAACTTATAGTCAATAACCTTGTTGTGAAGTTTTGCACCCTCTATAGGGCCAAGTCACCATCCAAAAAAAATATGGGTCCCCTTGATATGCTCGAACTTTCAAAAGTTCGACTTTCATATGGCCGAGACCATATGATCGAACTTTTAAAAGTTTGAACGTTCTTAATGGAGATTTCCATACAGCGGGGAACGGGAAGATTTCCCTTTTCTGCACTGTAATGCAATCTTGGAGTTGGTATATATAAATAGCATGTGGTGCTGGGGACGCATGCTGCCCACATAGGGGGTGCAGGGGGGCTTGTCCCCTGCTAAAACAGTTCAGGTCATTTTTTTTCTTTTTTTTTTACTTACTTTTACTTTTCTGAAAGCTCGATCATCTGAAGTAGACTCATATATATATATATATATATATATATATATATATATATATATATATATATATATATATATATATATATATATATATATATATATATATATATATATATATACATATATATATATATATATATATATATATAGGGGCATTGCAGTAGTCTAGGTTGAAGGATACCGAAGCGTATATAATTTTTGTAGGGTTAAAAGAAGAAATAACTTTCCAGATCTAGGAAATATTCTTTAGATGAAAAGGATGCCTTGACAGTAGATGACACATGGTGCATCAGCGTACTCTTATAATAAAAAATTATTCCTACATCATTGACTGTAACAAAAAATTCTAGTCTGTTCCTCCATATATAATAAGCCAGGAAATGAGAGCTTATCGAAGGAAGGACACTGAGGAAACTCGGAGCTATAATATATAATATTAAGTATCCTGTTTTTTTGTTTATTTTGTTCTTTATTTCTTTGTTATTTATAGCATGTTGTGTACTGTGTATTTTTCTAGCTAGTTTCGCTGTGTGTGAGGTATTAACTGGAAATTGTCCACTTTTATTAAGCATCTGTTGGGTTGTTTGTTTCTGATAACTTGTTGCAGTTAAACTCTTTTTTCTAGAGGCTCCTTTAGCTGTTTAAAACTTTCATTCAAAGGCTCACTGCTGCTTTTCAGCTGTGAGAAACATTTCTGCAGTTTGTTCTAAGTAGTGGGGATATTTGTAGCATTTCCATATTCAGGCTTGTATTTGGGCCTAGTGTTTGTGGAGGCTGTGTGTCTGAGCACATATTCAGGGACATCTTGGTTTAGCCAAAGCCATCAGGCATTTCAGTGAGAGAGAATTGTTTGAGGTCATTGGCTGACTGAGGTCACCTGGACTACAACTTAGACTAAGCACCACATTGGTCCTTTTCAGATTTCTTTCTTAAAAGCTGTCTCAGGTTTCAACTTTCTGTTACCTAAGAAGTTCAGTTGTGAGTGTTCTGCCATTTCACACTGAGCTTATCGAAGGAAGGACACTGAGGAAACTCGGAGCTATAATATATAACATTAAGTATCCTGCATTTTTGTTTATTTTGTTCTTTATTTCTTTGTTATTTATAGCACTTTGTGTACTGTGTATTTTCTAGCTAGTTTCACTGTGTGTGAGGTATTAACTGGAAATTGTCCACTTTTATTAAGCATCTGTTGGGTTGTTTGTTTCTGATAACTTGTTACAGTTAAACTATTTTTTCTAGAGGCTCCTTTAGCTGTTTAAAACTTTCATTTAAAGGCTCACTGCTGCTTTTCAGCTGTGAGAAACATTTCTGCAGTTTGTTCTAAGTAGTGGGGATATTTGTAGCATTTCCATATTCAGGCTTGTATTTGGGCCTAGTGTTTGTGGAGGCTGTGTGTCTGAGCACATATTCAGGGACATCTTGGTTTAGCCAAAGCCATCAGGCATTTCAGTGAGAGAGAATTGTTTGAGGTCATTGGCTGACTGAGGTCACCTGGACTACAGCTTAGACTAAGCACCTCATTGGTTCTTTTCAGATTTCTTTCTTAAAAGCTGTCTCAGGTTTCAACTTTCTGTTACCTAAGAAGTTCAGTTGTGAGTGTTCTGCCATTTCACACTGAGCTTATCAAAGGAAGGACACTGAGGACACTCGGAGCTATAATATATAATATTAAGTATCCTGCTTTTTGTTTATTTTGTTCTTTATTTATTTGCTATTTATAGCACTGTGTGTACTGTGTATTTTTCTAGCTAGTTTCACTGTGTGTGAGGAATTAACTGGAAATTGTCCACTTTTATTAAGCATCTGTTGGGTTGTTTGTTTCTGATAACATGTTGCAGTTAAACTCTTTTTCTACAGGCTCCTTTAGCTGTTTAAAACTTTCATTTAAAGGCTCACTGCTGCTTTTCAGCTGTGAGAAACATTTCTGCAGTTTGTTCTAAGTAGTGGGGATATTTGTAGCATTTCCATATTCAGGCTTGTATTTGGGCCTAGTGTTTGTGGAGGCTGTGTGTCTGAGAACATATTCAGGGACATCTTGGTTTAGCCAAAGCCATCAGGCATTTCAGTGAGAGAGAATTGTTTGAGGTCATTGGCTGACTGAGGTCACCTGGACTACAGCTTAGACTAAGCACCTCATTGGTTCTTTTCAGATTTCTTTCTTAAAAGCTGTCTCAGGTTTCAACTTTCTGTTACCTAAGAAGTTCAGTTGTGAGTGTTCTGCCATTTCACACTGAGCTTATCAAAGGAAGGACACTGAGGACACTCGGAGCTATAATATATAACATTAAGTATCCTGTTTTTTGTTTATTTTGTTCTTTATTTCTTTGTTATTTATAGCACTTTGTGTACTGTGTATTTTTCTAGCTAGTTTCACTGTGTGTGAGGTATTAACTGGAAATTGTCCACTTTTATTAAGCATCTGTTGGGTTGTTTGTTTCTGATAATTTGTTGCAGTTAAACTCTTTTTTCTAGAGGCTCCTTTAGCTGTTTAAAACTTTCATTTAAAGGCTCACTGCTGCTTTTCAGCTGTGAGAAACATTTCTGCAGTTTGTTCTAAGTAGTGGGGATATTTGTAGCATTTCCATATTCAGGCTTGTATTTGGGCCTAGTGTTTGTGGAGGCTGTGTGTCTGAGCACATATTCAGGGACATCTTGGTTTAGCCAAAGCCATCAGGCATTTCAGTGAGAGAGAATTGTTTGAGGTCATTGGCTGACTGAGGTCACCTGGACTACAGCTTAGACTAAGCACCTCATTGGTTCTTTTCAGATTTCTTTCTTAAAAGCTGTCTCAGGTTTCAACTTTCTGTTACCTAAAAAGTTCAGTTGTGAGTGTTCTGCCATTTCACACTGAGCTTATCGAAGGAAGGACACTGAGGACACTCAAAGCTATAATATATAACATTAAGTATCCTGTTTTTCGTTTATTTTGTTCTTTATTTCTTTGTTATTTATAGCACTTTGTGTACTGTGTATTTTTCTAGCTAGTTTCACTGTGTGTGAGGTATTAACTGGAAATTGTCCACTTTTATTAAGCATCTGTTGGGTTGTTTGTTTCTGATAACTTGTTGCAGTTAAACTCTTTTTTCTAGAGGCTCCTTTAACTGTTTAAAACTTTCATTTAAAGGCTCACTGCTGCTTTTCACCTGTGAGAAACATTTCAGCAGTTTGTTCTAAGTAGTGGGGATATTTGTAGAATTTCCATATTCAGGCTTGTATTTGGGCCTAGTGTTTGTGGAGGCTGTGTGTCTGAGCACATATTCAGGGACATCTTGGTTTAGCCAAAGCCATCAGGCATTTCAGTGAGAGAGAATTGTTTGAGGTCATTGGCTGACTGAGGTCACCTGGACTACAGCTTAGACTAAGCACCTCATTGGTTCTTTTCAGATTTCTTTCTTAAAAGCTGTCTAAGGTTTCAACTTTCTGTTACCTAAGAAGTTCAGTTGTGAGTGTTCTGCCATTTCACACTGAGCTTATCAAAGGAAGGACACTGAGGAAACTCGGAGCTATAATATATGATATTAAGTATCCTGTTTTTTGTTTATTTTGTTCTTTATTTCTTTGTTAATTTTAGCACTGTGTGTGCTATGTATTTTTTTAGCTAGTTTCACTGTGTGTGAGGTATTAACTGGAAATTGTCCACTTTTATTAAGCATCTGTTTGGTTGTTTGTTTCTGATAACATGTTGCAATTAAACTCTTTTTTCTAGAGGCTCCTTTAGCTGTTTAAAACTTTCATTTAAAGGCTCACTGCTGCTTTTCAGCTGTGAGAAATATTTCTGCAGTTTGTTTCCTACCCTCCCTCCCTGTTGGTATAGTGTTTTTATAGTTGGTGGCTTTGCAGTTGCCCGCCCCTAGTGTAAATTTGATCTGGGACCCTCCTCCCAGTCTAGTGTCATTACCTCTTTCTACCCAGTACAGGGAGAACATTTGAGAAGGCCAATCAGCTTAGTTTCTGCTATTCCTTTCTCTCTTTTCTTTCTCTCTTTCCACTTAAAAAAATCTATTTGCTTTTACTGTATTTGTGTTTCTTCCTACTTTATTTTGCTTTTGTGTCATCTTAAAAGTACTCAATTATATTTATTTCTGCTTGGTGTAACTCATTCTAAGCCTTTTAGTTTAAGCACTTGGGCGTCAGACCAGTTGTTTTACATTAAGAAGGTTTGTGGTCTGCACTGTAGTGGCAGAACAGGTAGCTTACATCCTTCTAAGTTGGGAACTGTTGATTGAGGGCTCAGTGTCTGTTATTCTAAAAGTGTATTAATTCTGGTTTAAGCACTTGGGCTTCAGGCCAGTTATTTTACATTAAGATGGTTCGTGGTCTACACTCTTGTGAGAGGAGAGACTGGACTCTGCCCTCCTGAGCTGGGAATTTCTGGTTAAAGGCTTATAGTGCCTGCATATTTGAACTGTTTCTTACTGAAATTGGTACACCTTGTTTGCTGTAGCATAGACTATATCCAGGCCTGCTGAATCTAGCTTTGTTTGTATAAGTTGAGCACTAATCCAGGCATTCTTTAAAGTATTCAATTGTATTTATTACTGCTTGGTAGTAACTTGATTAAAGTGTAGCTATCATTCTAAGTCTTTTGGATTAAGCACTGGAAGGTTTGTGGCCTGCACTGTGGTGGCAGGGCAGGTAGCTTACATCCTTCTAAGTTGGGAACTGCTGATTGAGGGATCAGTGTCTGTTATTCTAAAAGTGTATTAGTTCTGGTTTAAGCACTTGGGCTTCAGGCCAGTTATTTTACATTAAGAAGGTTCGTGGTCTGCACTCTTGTGGGAGGAGAGGCTGGACTCTGCCCTTCTGAGCTGGGAATTTCTGGTTAAAGGCTTATAGTGCCTGCATATTTGAACTGTTTCTTACTGAAACCAGCACACCTTGTTTGCTGTAGCATAGACTAGATCCAGGCCTGCTGAATCTAGCTTTGTTTGTATGCTTGTTGTTTGTTTGCTTGTTATTTCCCTGAAATGCTAATTCCACCTAAAATGCGGCTTTTCAGCACTTCTGTGGATCCCTAGTGATATCTGCATTGCTTACTGTACTTATTTCCTTGTTTCACTTGAAAGAAAGTTACTGTTTGTCACTTTTGCATTTAAGTTACCTGTAACGCATTGCATTTAAGTTACCTGGCACTTGCTCACTAAGTCAGTACTAAAAAATTAAAAGCACTACACCCTCACAAACTCCCCTTGAGTACCTTGTTCCCCATTGGCCCTTTTTTTCAATTATAAAGGAATTCCCAATACTATTCTAGCATGTCCAAAGGTCAGTTGTCAACCTCCTCTCCGGTCCAGCTGGTAAATCTGGGAATCTTGAGGCAATGTTACAACTGCCTCATATACACAGACAACCCCCTCCTCCTCCCAACAAATTCCAACACATGTGAGAGATGCAACCATATAGCCAAACTGGAGGATAAGCTCTCTCAACTCAGTACTGGCGTAACCAGTCAGGAGGAGAAGGAAACCACACTCACTACAATTCCAGTCTCACATAGACCTACCACGACAGCAAACCAAACACATAAACACACAAAAACATACTCGGAGGCTCTAAATAAAAATCTGCCTAAGCAGCAGAGATGTCCAAAGCAGACACCCAAGCAACCGCTACCCCAAAACAAAACACGTGCAACACATAACTCACAAAGCCAGTGTGCCGAACAGTCACAGCCCTTAAGGCTAAACAACACAGCTGATACACTTGTAATAGGTGACTCTATCATCAGGCACAGTCCCGCTCACCAGGCTGAACAAGGAGAAGGTCACGGTGAGCTGCCTGTCGGATGCTAGGATCTGCCACATAACACACACACTCAGGTCACTCCAAGGCAAGTACAAATATGACTCAGTCATTGTCCATGCTGGTGTGAATGACCTGAGACGTACCTCCCTGGTCTACATGAAAAGAGACAAAGAGGAGCTCTCTGAGCATGTAGCCCAGGCCGGTATGACCCTGACCTTGAGTAGCATGTTACCCTCACCAAGAATGATGCCACAATATGAAGACAAGATGATCAATTTCAACAATTGGCTTAAGTATTGGTGTCATTCAAAGGGGATCCAATGCCTGTCAGCCTGGGATGACATGCTCGACAAGCCACGATGCTTCGCTAGGGATGGCTTGCACCTGTCACCCCTGGGCTTTTGGATATTGGCAAAGGCTCTTGCTATTTTAGGCAAGGCTCAAAAGACAAACCCACCTCCATAGGTATCACAAGGGATAAGAAACTAAGAGTAATGCTACTCAATGCCAGAAGTCTAAACCTCAAGATGCATGCACTTGAAACTCTCCTTAGCATGGAGAACATTGATATCTGTGCAGTAACAGAAACCTGGTTCAAGGCTCCCGAGAGCACCCCAGCACTATCAGGTTATACCTCATACCATGCTTTTCGGCCCCAAAACTTGGACCGAACCACAAAAGGAGGGGGAGTATCAATATTCGTCAAAGATACCCACACCTCCAGGTTGGTGGCACAGCACGAAGCATCAGAGACTATCCATGTGCAACTAACAGTGGGTAAAACTGCCTTCCAGTTTATAGCCTGCTACAGACCACCCTCCCAAACCCAGGAACTCTACTCGGCCTTCCTGAGAACACTGGAAAATATGAAGGTCTCTCCAAACACCATTATATTGGGTGACTTCAACTACCCAAACATAGACTGGGAGCATTACTCTAGCTCCAACACCCTAGCCCAAAGGTTCCTAGAATCTATAAACACAAATGCTATGGAACAACTTGTTACCACTCCCACAAGAGGGGAAAACATACTGGACCTGATCATCACCAAAATGGGGACTCTATGCTCCAGACCAGAAGTGTATCACTCACTGGTAAGATCAGATCATAAACTAATCTCACTGGATATTCACATCCCAACCCCACCCCCTGCCCAGAAAACCACAGTGAAAAACTTCTCTAAAGCAAATTTCACACTCCTCAAAACCGAGGTGGAATCCTTCAAAGCCCCCGGGCCTGTGGAAAATACAGCCCAGACCACAGAATCCTTTATAAACGCATTCTATGAACACCTTCAGGAATGCATGGATCATGCAATCCCAAATAAAACCAAGACCCAGTCCTCCAAAGGCAGACGTCCTGTCTGGTGGACACCAGCCATAAACAAACTATACAATAGAAGGAGGAAGCTAATATATGATAGAGCAAAATTCCAAAAAGGGAAGGCCTCTCTGATCAGTATTAGCAAAAAACTACGGGCACTCATAAAATCGTCTAAGGCCAGCTTTGAGAGAAAAATTGCACAGGACACTAAGGATAATCACAAGGCTTTCTTTAGTTATGTTAGGAACCTGGGTGGGAATTCCCAGATATGCTCAGAATTAGTCCAAAATGACAAAAAATACACCTAACCCACAGACATTGCCAACATCCTAGCTGACAGTTTCAGCACACCCCCCCCCACCAAAATGGCGAATATCTATCCCAGCAGAGTGCTGCCCCCCTGACATCTCAGATGCTCAGGTAAGAGCCACCCTCTCCAAAGCAAAAAACACAGCATCAGTGGGACCAGATGGTGTCCCGGGCTGCATCCTACATGAACTCCAAGAAGAGCTAAACCTAAACATTAAACTACTGTTCAATCTCAGCCTTACTACAGGATATGTACCCAAAGAGTGGCATACAGCAACAGTGGTCCCTCTCCACAAAGGTGGTGCCTCAACAGATCCTGGAAACTATTGTTCCATAAGCCTGACTAGCTTGGTCTGCAAAGCTATGTAAAGGATCATCATGGATCTCATAAATAAAGATATTGGGGACCTACAGACACTGGATCCTACCCAGTTTGGCTTTGTTAAGGGCAGATCCTGCCTCTTAAACCTGGTTGATTTCTTTGAAACAGTCACCAAGACCATTGACGAGGGGAAGGTGGTCCACACAGGCTACCTGGACCTCGCAAAAGCCTTCGATACAATACCCCACTCGGGCATTATAGATAAGCTCACCAGCTTAAATATAAACCCCTATGTCACTAGATGGGTTGCAAACTGGCTCAAGGACAGAACCCACATGGTTAGAATTGCTGGAGCCATGTCAGACTTCAAACCAGTTACAAGTGGCATCCCACAAGGCTCAGTCCTGGGACCTCTCTTGTTCGGTATATATTTCTGGGAGGTACAGGCAAACACAGAAGGACTGTAGCTGACCAAGTTCACAGATGACTGCAAACTGGGCACCATAATCGACTCTCCAGCTGATGCAAGCATCCTCCAAAAGGGCCTCATAGAAACAGACAACTGGTGCCAGAGCCATGGCCTCAAGCTAAATGCCAAAAAGTGTATAGTTATCCCCTTTGGCAAAAACAAAGTGCCCACAAATTACCACATAGGTGGTAATCCATTAAGTACAGAAGAAGTAATTAGGGACCTGGGGACCCAAGTTGATAGCAATCTCTCATTTGACAACCACGTGGCCAAAGTGGTTAGAAAAACATTTTATATAGCCCACCTAATCATGAAGGGATTCACATCTAGATCAGGGGAGGTCATCGTGCCTCTTTACTCATCCCTCATCAGGCCCATAATTGAGTACAATGCCCCTTTTGGGATATACCTTACCAGACACCTGCAGCAACTGGAAAGACCCCAAAAGTACCTCACCAAGAGGATCAAATGGCTCAAACAGATGCCATATGCTGCCCGGTTAAAGAAACTCCAGCTCTACTCAGTGGCATACCGCCTGCTCAGAGGCAATCTGTGCCTGACTTATAAAGCCATGTCCAACCCAGAATTAATGTACATGCTGCACCTCAAAAAATCCAAATCCCATTGAGTTACGCGCTCGAGAGACTTGAACTTCAGCCCTGAAATAAATAGGACATGCTGGAGGGACAGATTCATAACCCAGAGGCTCCCTTCACTCTGGAATAAAATCCCAGTCCAGGTTAGGCAGAGTCCCTCATTGACTCTCTTCAAGAGGAATCTTGATGAGTGGATGGGAGAGTGTAGGTTTACCCCAGGTATCACTTCTGTGTCACTGTTAGACAGAGGCACAGTATACTAACCTCGAAAAAGGGCATAGCAAAATTAATTTAAAATGGGTGGCGAAAGCCAAACACACTCTGGCTAGGCTTATAAATGCCCTAGGGCAGATAGCCTAGTATGAACCTATGAACCTAAGATGCAGGAAATGGCCAGTGACAGGAAGCATCTTCACCAAACAGCAGAGACCTCCAAGGCAGAAACGCACTTGACCACCATAACACAGCACAAACTACAAGACACATAGCTCACCTACACAGTCCGCCCCATCAACCTAAGCCCCTAAGGCAAAACAGCTTGCCCAATACACTAATCATAGGTGGCTCAATAGTGAGGCACACAGATGTCCCACTCACTAAGTTGAATAAGGAGAAGGTAACAGTCAGCTATCAGGTGCCACAATCTGACACATAACACTCGCATTCAAGTCACTCTCCAAGTACAAGTATGACTTTGTCACTGCATGTTGGTGTGAATGACCTGAGATGCACCTCCCTGGACTACATGAAAAGAGACATGGAGGAGTTCTTGGATTATACGGCCCAGGCAGGTGTGACCCTAGCCCTGAGCAGCATCCAACTGTCACCCAAAATGATACTGCAGTACAAGCAGAAAATGATTGACTTCAACAATTAGCTAGGTTTCTGGTGTCATTTTAAAGAGACCCAGTATCTGTCTGCTTGGGATGGCATGGTTAACAGACCTTGATGCTTTGCCAGAGATGGTCTGCATCTGTCACCCCTGGGTTTCTTGATACTGGCTAGGGCTCTTGCCACTCCTATAGTGCCTTTTTTAGGCAATGTTCCAAAGACAAAATTACCACAATAACAGCTATAAATAAATGCAATATGGGGGTCATGCTGCTTAATGCTAGAAGTCTAAATCTCAAGATGCAATTTCTCGAAACACTCCTAAAAATGGAGAACACTGACATTTGTGCTGTGACGGACACCTGGTTTAATCCAGCAGAAAGCACCCCTGTGCTACTAGGCTATAACTCATTCCACACCTTTCAGCCCCAGAACATGGACCGAAGCTCCAAAGGCGGTGGTGTCTCCATATTCATAAAGGATATGCACACCTCCAGACTAGTAGCCCAGCATAACGCATCTGAGATACTTCAGGAACAACTAGCATTGAGTAAGATGGCAATTCAAGTCGTTGCCTGCTATAGGTCCCCAACCATGTCCCAAGACTCTCACTCCACTTTCCTAAGCACACTGGAAACTATTAGGGTCCAAGCCAACACCTTCATAGTAGGTAACTTCAACTACCCCTCCATCAACTAGGAAAACTACTCATGCACCAATATGCTGGCCCAATGCTTCCTGGAATTCATCACTTCCAATGCCCTGGACCAGCTCATTCTTACCCTCACTAGAGGAAGCAACATCCTTGACCTGGTTAATACAAACACGGGCAACTGTTGCTCTACACCAGTAGTCAATTCCTCCCTGATTAGATCCGACCACAAACTAATCACCATGGAAATCCACATCTCACCCAGACCCCCTGTAAAGGTAACCACCATGAAAAACTTCTCCAAAGCTGAATCCTGGCACCTAAAAACAGAGGTGGTTAACTTCACGGCACCTATTTCAATGGAAAATAGATGCATGACTGCCGAATCATAAACCAATGCACTGTACGAACACGTACATAGGTTCATAGGTTCATAGATTATTACTAAGCTAACTGCCCTTGTGAGCCATTTTAAGCCTAGCCAATTATCCCTTGTTAGACTCAAACCCTGCACCTTGTGCTTGCAAGGCAAACACCTTAACCATTAGGCCACCCTTCCTTAAAATGCATGGAACTAGCCATACCCAAAAGAACCAAGACACTCTCCTCCAAAAAAGGAAACCAATCTGGTGGTCCCCTGCCATTAATAAATTCTACAACAGAGGGAAGAAACTGTTACAGAAAAAGGTGAAGTCCCAAGACTGGAAAAACACCCTTATTAGCCTAAACAAAAAGTTGAGATCCCTCTTCAATACCTCTAAAGCCAGCTATGAAGGCAGAATTGTGGCAGACACTAAAAACAACCACAAAGCCTTCTATAGTTATATCAAGAATACCCAGGTTTGCTCTGAGTTACTGCACAATGGTACCTCCTATACTGAGCCAACAGATATTGCCAACATACTGGCCAACGGATTCAGTGCCAACTTTACCCCTCTCTTCCCCCCAAAGGACAATTCACAATACCAGAGAAATGCCAGACACCCAGCATTACTGCAGCACAGGTTACAGCTGCATTGTCCAAGGCCAAGATTACAGCTTTCATGGGACCCAACAATATCCCTGGATGTGTTCTACTTGAACTACAAAGCGAACTGGCACCATATCTGTGTGCCCTGTCCAATCACAATCTCACCTCATGCTTTTTCCCTACCAAATGTTACACTGCTATAATCATCTCTCTCCATAAAAGGGGAGTAGCTACAGACCCTGAGAATGTTTGTCCCATTAGCCTGATGAGTCTGATATGTAAGGCTATGGAGCGCATCATTGTGGAAACTATTTAACAAGGATATAGGGGAATCTCCAAACTCTAGATCCCACACAATTTGGTTTTGTGAAAGGTAGATCATGCCTGCTCAACTTGGTTGACTTCTTTTAAGTCAGTCACCAGAGCTGTGGATAAGGGCAAAGCAGTTAATACAGCCTACCTCAATCTGGCCAAGACCTTTGATACCATTCCCCACTCAGGAATTATTGATAAACTCACCAAACTAGGCATTAAACCCCTATATCACTAGGTGGGTTGCAAACTGGCTCACAGACAGAACCCACAGTGTAAGAGTAGAGGACTCCAAGTCAGACTGCTGACCAGTCACGAGTGGACTCCCACAGGAATCGGTACTGGGTCCTCTCCGGTTTGACTTCTACTTCTCAGAATTCCAGGCCAACACAGAGGGACTCTGGCTGACCAAGTTCACAGATGGCTGCAAGTTGGGAGCCATTATTAACTCCCCAAGTGATGCAGACATCCTACAGAAAGACCTCACTGAGACCAATGACTGGTGTCAAAACCATGGCCTTAAGCTTAGTGCCACAAAATGCATCATCATCCCCTTTGGGAAAAATTCAGTTCCTACTCATTACCACATCGATGGGAGCCCACTGAACACTGAATATGTTATAAGAGATCTGGGGACACAGGTTGACAGCAAACTCTCCTTCGACCACCACATTGCCACTGTGGTCAGAAAGTCCTTCTATGTGGCACATCTCATTACCAAGAGTTTTGCATCCAGGAAGAAATAGGTCATCATCTCTCTCTACTCTTCCCTCATTAGGCCAATCATCAAGTATAATTCCCCATTTGGTATGTACCTCACTAGACACATGCAGTAGCTGGAAAGGCCACAAAAGTACCTCACGAAGAGGATCCTAGGCCTTAAACACATGTCCTACATGGACAGACAAAAAAAACTTCAGCTATTCTCTGTCTCATATTGTCCACTAAGAGGCGATCTCTGCTTGACTCACAAAGCCATGTCTGACCCAGCTCTGTTAGAAATGCTACATATAAAGAAATCCCAATCCCTCCACACCACATGCTCCAGAGACCTCAACCTCATTACCACAATCAACAGAACATGCTGGAGGAACAGGTTCATAACCCAGAGACTGCCCATGTTCTGGAACAGACTTCACATACATGTCAAGCAGAGCACCTCACTGGCTGTCTTCAAGAGAAATCTTGATGAGTGGATGGAAAATAGAAAGTTCACCCCGGGGATCACTCCAGTAGCTCTACTTGATAGAGGCGCTGGGAGCTAACATCGGGTGGCATGATGCAAGAGCACTTCTATGGGCTAGGCTTGTAAAGGCTCCAGTGCCATTAGCTTAGTACACACCTATGAACCTATGAACCACAGTCTTAGCCAGGGTGCGTTTCACCCATCTTTTGGTTATTCATTGAAAGACTGACTTCAAGCAATTTTAAAAGTAGTAAATATAGCATTCCTTACTGACTGTCATCTATATATGATTGGTAAATAATACTATTACCTTAAATGACCTCCACAAGACACAGAATTTACACTTTGAAGAATAGCCACATCAAGACAGATCCCTTTAGTACTCTGCACTCTTGGGGATGGCTACCAGAGGAAATAACCTCTGAAATCACCTGCTGTGAAGGGCTAGAAAGGCAACGTGCAAACTAGCCAAGTATGATAGCAGAGAAACCACAATATGTTTTCAAAGACTGAGTCAGCATATATTGGTACAAGGTGTTAAGGGCAGCTGATAGATCAAGAAGGAGCAGGACAAATGCAACCTTTGATGCTGGGCCATAAAGATATTACTAACATATCAAATAAGGGTTGCGTCTGTGTTGTGTTTACATCTAAAACCAAACTGAGATGGATCAAAAAAGTCAAAAATGTTATATATGTCTACATCTGCATACATGCCACACTGCCAGCAACATTATCAATAAAAGAAGGATTACAGACATTCTTCAGAAGACCTATGTACAGAGAAGACTTCCTAATAATGACAGCAATCAGTGACTCTTTTAGTAAAAATGATAATTATTCATTCCCAAAGAGGACTGAACAGTGTTTATGAATCTCTACATAAGGACAGGGATAAAACCACATTCAATAACCAAGCTTAACCCAGCAAAATTGTGGTCATCAGCAAGATACACATTTCAGCCCACCAGGGGTGCACTGTAATGAAAGGACTGATTAATTGTGACAATATCATCTATAAAGAAGAATTTTGCTTCCTCACCTGACAGGATGAAAAGCATTGTTAATGGTAAGTTAGGCTGTGCTTCACAAATAACTACCATTTGAAAGGGTATAACTGAATAATTGGATGCAATAGAAATCTGACTGGACAATAACATGCCTTTTGTCATGTGATTTGGTATACTGAAAAAGAATCATCCAATTAAGTTTTCCCTCCTTCTGTGACTGATATACCAGCCAAAATAAGAGATTTCACAGCAGCTAGAGCTCATAGTCAAACCAAAGCTTATGGTATATGATAGGTCTGAGACATATGCTGAGGCAACAACATTCAGGACATCATTCATACCATGCTATAGAAATGTAGATTACCAATAACCAATCTTGATCCATAACTGCTTAAGTTGGAGAAACTTTAAAGCAGATTCACTGCACTTCTTTGTTTATTAAAATTAATTTCATTTATGGTTATAGTCCTAATGTTAAATATACAAGAGGTTTGAGAAAAAATCATTATGACATTTTTTTATGTTTTCGATTCACTGTCTACTGTGTTTTTATTTATGTCTGCATGCACAAAATGATGTCAGAATATGTTTTGACGGTGATTTATTTACACAAGTAAAACATTCTGCATAAAAAAGCAACACAGTTCTTTAGAAGAGCAGCTGCTTACTTACATTATGGTTTCACTAATAAAGCCTTGCACATGCTAATTTTCAATGTAGGGTGTTTTACCTGTGAAGCATGGCTGTAAACTTGCCTTACTAGGATATAAGACTGTCTTGTTGCAAATAGCACTGCAGTCCAGTAGTTTGTGTACTGATTTAGTTACGGGTGCATTGTGGGTTCAGTATTTCATGATATCATGGCAGGAGTTTTCAATTTCAAGAAAATTTTAAGTAGGCATCCTTATCAATAATATTAAATGCAAAAGTAATTTTTTTCATCAAAACTTGCACAATTTGGTCAGCTATATGGTACAAAGGTTACACCAATCTTTAAGTGATTGTTATTTCTATTTGCTATGAAGCTTTAATGTAAGAATTAATGGTAAAGGGGCAGTGGGTAATTAATAGTTTGCAAAACCCTGTAGGAACTTTTGTTGTTCAAACCAGTACTTTTTATTTTCAATTTTCTTCTAAGAAAGGAAGTGATGTAATAGAGCTAACCAACAGCACTTTTTAAGTTGAATAGATTTGATATAAATTGCTCTATGAACCACTGTTTTTTACTCTGAAGAAGTATTTTAAATTTTAAAGAAGAAGAAATCACTCAATAAATACATTTAAATTGTTTGTGAGGTGCTTTTAATCGAAGTTAAGCCGTTATCGTGGTATCTTATTGGTTACTAACTTTTGTTGTGTTCCTATTATGGTACTAAGGCTAATTCACCACTTACTCTCAGTGGATTCTGTTCCTTTATTTTTGTGGTCAGATATCTGGATTGGGCAGTAATAGTAGGGAGAAGATTTTAATACTACTACTTTCTAAGAAATTATTTCATTATATTATAACGAGAGATGTGAAAAGTGTTGCCCTTTTCAGAGCCTGATTGCAGACACTAATACTCATGGATATCTGAAAGGTAGTACATCTGGGCATGGCAGAATATACTTATACTTTCATCATCACATCAGGAGAAATAACTATCTTGCTTTTAGATTACAGTATGGGTGAATGGCAAAGAAAGGAACAACTATGTAAAGAACTGGCCTATCTGTTCATGATCAGTCCTGGTACATAAGGCACATTCATGGATGAGAGGAATTTTGGGTAAATCACAAGGACTTCAAAAGTCTTTAAGGTCTTTTATGGTACAGTCTGAAGTGTTAGCTCAGGGGCTGCTTTTAGACTACAGTATAGGTGAATGACAAAGAAAGGAACAATTATGTAAAGAATTGGCCCATATGTTCATGAACAGTGCTGGTAGGTAAGGCACATTCATGGCTGAGAGGAATTTTAGGTAGATCATAAGGACTTCAAAAGTCTTTAAGGTGTTTTATGGTACAGTCTGAAGTGTTAGCTCAGGGGTTGTATAATTGTGTCTATATTACATAATCAAACTTTTAAAAGTTCGAACATCATATGGTCGACACCATATGAGCGAACCTTTAAAAGTTCAAAAATGTAATAAAAAATAAATAAACCAAAGATAAAATCTACCTGAATGGTTTAAGCAGGGGGCAAGCCCCCCGGGACCCCCCCACACACCTTGCTCTTTAAATATACCAACTCCAAAATCACACTACAGTGCAGAAAAGGGAAGTCCCATTCTGCACTGTACGAAGATCTCCATTGAAACGTTCACACTTTTAAAAGTTCAATCATATGGTGTCGACCATATGACGTTCGAACTTTTAAGAGTTTGACAGCATGATATAGACCCATATAATCAGTGTGATGGCTAAACACAAAAAGCACTCAAAAGAAAATATTACATTACCAAAAGCACAAAGTGGCACTTAGAAGAAAAACATTTTGAGGGCTGGTTCTCATAGAATTTTCCGTAAGCTAAAATTAGGAACTTGTAGACAGAAGAGCAATCTAGTCACATATAAGAAGCTCTGACTAAGGTTAGACTGCAAAATCTATTTTGGGATAGTGAAGAGTGGCTAGGTAAGCTTAGACAATAAAAGTTATGCAGTTATGTAGATGAAAGAGTGGAAATTACTGAATATACAAATAATAGGGATGCAAAAGAAAGATGTTTATGAATTTCTTTAAAGAGCTTTACCAGTCTTGACCTAGAGCTGAGTTGAGAGAGGGAGAAAACATCCTTTAAGGACTGCCACTGATCAATGTGAAAACATTGCTACTCTTGGAGGTTGCAATAAAATAGGACAAACTTCTAGGACAAACTCCTAGGAGCTACTGGGGGGATTGAAGGTGAACATATCACCTGGAAGTGATGGCTAACTTAATGACTTCTATATAGTGCCTAGAGTATATTTAATTAATTGATTTTCAGGTATAAAGAGACATTACAGATGGGCTACCTTTGTTCTACCTCTGTGAAAGTACTCCCCTTCATAAACCATGGTTTTACTGAGCTAAACCTAAGAATTTCTGCTAAATTTCCATGATCAATGCAGATAACTAAAATGCTAGTCAGGGAGCTATCTGATAGGATTGCAGATGTACTGCCTAAGATTTGTTTCCAGAACAGACTGCTTCCCAGAATGATTTGCACTGTGCAGACAGCTGGTGATTGCAGCACATTCCTTTTTAGTCTTAATAGCTACCATTGCTCCTGCTGTGGTACTCCTCTTTGATGTAAGTAATGCTGCTACAGTGGAAGTTTTTATTTAAATTTCTCAAAGTAAATGGTCTGGTTTGCATTTTATGCATTGAATCGAGTTTCTGTATAACAATTCTTCAGCCATATTGGTGTTAAATTGGGGTTTAGGGGTGGAGAAATAGTGACCAACGGTATCACACAGACTGACCCCACAGAGTTAGCAAATCTGCTAGCACATAGGCTTGGTGAAAATTTCACTCCCTTGTCCCCTCCTAATTTACAACAAACTTTCCCCCAAACTTTCCTCCCACCCAACATGTCTGAAGAGCAGGTTCTCAAAGCCTTGTCCAAGGCAAAAAATGCAGCCTCTATTGGACCAGACAACATTGCAGGCTGTCTTCTAAACAAGCTAAAAACAACTAAGTATCCTTTTCAGTCACAGCCTAACCACAGGCTTTGTTCCTATAGAATGAAGAACAGCAATAGTTATTCCCCTCCACAAAGGTGGCCTAGCAACAGACCCAGGAAATTACAGATTCATAAGCCTGACCAGCCTCATCTCTAAGGCCATGGAACATATCATTATGGACCTCATAAATTAAGACATAGGTGACCTCCAAACCCTGGATCCTACCCAATTTGGCTTCGTGAAGGACAGATCCTGCCTGTTAAATCTGGTGGATTTCTTTGAAAATGTGATCAAGGCTATTGACAAGGGAAAATCTGTGCAAATAGCATACCTCGACCCAGCAAAGGCTTTCCACACAATCCCACATTCAGGCATTACTGATAAACTTAGCAAACTGAATGTGAACAAATTCGTTGTAAGATGGGCTGCCAACTGGCTCACAAATCGGACACACACTACAAAGTGGGTGACTCCCCATCAACCAGCTGACCTGATCAGTGGGATGCCACAGGGGTTAGTGTTGGGTCCTCTTCTGTTTGGTATATACTTCTCAGAAGTTCAGGTCAAAACTAAGGGTTTGTGGCTGATCAAGTCTGCAGACGACTGCAAACTAGGTGCAATCACTGAATCTCCAAATGATGTCAGTATACTCCAGGAGGGTCTCATGCAGACCAATAACTGGTGTATTAGTCATGGTCTCAAACAGAATGCAAAGACATGCATCATCATTCTCTTCAGCACAAACAATGCCCCTCACACTATCAAATCAACAACAATACCCTAAGTACCCATGAAGTGATAAGGGCCCTGCGATCACAAGTTGACTGTGACCTTAACTTTGACCACCATGTGTCTTCTGTAGTAAGGACAACTTTCTATGTAGCACACTTGATTAGTAAAAGCATCATCTTGAGAGCAAAAGAAGTTACAACCCCCCCCCCCCCATACTCGGCACTTATCCAGCCCATAATTGAGTATAACGTCCCAGTTGGCATGTACTGTACTAAACACCTGCAGCAATTAGAGACACCTCAGAAGTTTCTAGCAAAGAAGATCAAGGGGCTCCAGCATGTGCCTTACACAGACCAACTAAAGTCCATGTCACTATACTACATATTGTATAGACTTCTTAGGGGAGACTTATATCTGACCTACAGAGCAATCCAAGACCCAAACCTAATGAACTTGCTGCATATCCATAAATAAAATGGGACTAGGGATACCCATTCCAGGGACCTAAATATGGCCTGCAACTTAAATAGGACATGCTGGAGGGACAGATTTATCTCCCAGTGACTGCCACATCTTTGGAACAGGCTACTAACAAAGCACCTCAATGACACTGTTCAAGAGGAACCTGGACGAGTGGATGGGGCACCATAAATTCTTACTGGGGATTGAGCCCACAACCCTCCTGGACATCGGCAGTCATCACTAAATGCAATCTTGGGTATTGACTAGCATTTTTGTGGTATTACATTGGGATGAAATGGCTAGGCCTAAAATCTAGGTTGATAGCCTAGTAATCTCCTGTGATGATACCTTCCCCCTTATACTTCCACTTGCCATTGAGGGTGTTTATAGGGCTTTGTAGTTAGCTTTGCTGAGGTAAGGGTCCATTCTTTTATTGCTCTTGTCCTCTCTTGTGTACAGCTTTCTGTTAATGACTTATGCCTTGGTGGGGAGGGCCACATTTAGCTGTTTTCAAAATGTTGACAATATTCCAAAATGCTTTACTGGTATTTTTGAACACTGTGATGATAAGCACAAAACTATATGTGTGAAGCCAAATGCAGTATCTACTGCTGGGAATCTCCATTTCCAACTATCAAATAGTAATCAACCTAATAATATCCTACAATTCTTAGGTTTTATGATTAAGTCTGCAATGACAGAGTTGGTTAGGGACATTTACAATGCATTATAGTCCCAAGTGAACTATTTTGGCAAATCTTGGGCTAAACATCACTTGTCCTTCAACTCAAGGATATCTGTTGTAAAGATGATGCCGTACCACTGATCCAGCATTACTTCAGGCACATTCCCACGAGCCCCATTGATGTGATTATTAAAAAACTGTGGAATCATAAGCCAGGCTGCATCTGGAAAATTAAAAAGACCATTTTCAACACATCTAAACTGTGCAGCAATCCTTCCACTGACTACTGGGGGTATAGCATGTCTTGAATTGCATATTTTGTGTTCTCACCTAATTTTGGTTTACTACTCAGGGGTGCTACAGCCTAGGATGAAAGTTCTAGTGAAATTACTGAGGACACATTCCATCTCTGTCTTTGAGTTACTTCCAGACAAACTTATCAAGAAAAGGCAAGACAGGAATACTACTTGACATGCTCTCACTACCTCATGGAAATTCAAGGAGAGAAACATGAGCCGGATGGTGATGATGTAGAACACTTACTACCCTCTGTATGGTGAACATACTTAATCCAGAAGCTCGAGTCAGGTCTGGTATCACACCTGTGACCCCAGAGGGTGAAAGGAGAAATAAGTCCAGCTACCAGATCTAAGAGACTCTCTCTCTCTCTCTCTCTCTCTCTCTCTCTCTCTCTCTCTCTCTCTCTCTCTCTCTCTCTCTCTCTCTCTCTCAGTCCTTCCCTGTGGGAGGAATGAAGATGCCTTTTTGAAGTTTCAACTAGTTTTCTTCAGCTGAGTATGTAGATAGACAAGTCCTCATCACCAGTGTCATACCTTTCTTTAAATTTCTCTCAATGCACCGTTTCCACCAGCCTTCAGCATGTCAGAACCTCCCCCTGTTTGTCTTTTTCTATGTTATATATCTGTACATTTGTCCCTGTTTATGACCTTCATCCCATTACTATACATTTACCTTCACCTACTTCCTTCCCCAGCTTTCCTTCATCAAAAATAAAAACGGGCACGTCCACCAAAACAAAGGTTACTATCCCTTCCTCTCCCCACTCCTACCATTCTTCTGCTGTTTCTCCTTGTGTTTTTATTTATTATTTGTTGACCATGAATGTCCAACTAGGTTCCACAGAGCCTGTTTTCAGCAGAGGCCCAGGGAGAAACACTCCAGATGCATGTCTTTGGAATGTGGGAGGAAACCAGAGTACCCAGAGGAAACCCACATGAACATGCAAACTCCACACAGAAGGCACCCCAGCCAAGAATCGAACCAGAGAACCTCTTGCTGTGAGGCGACAACATTAACCGCTGCACCACTGTGCCCTATATCTGCTTGCTGCCCTATCCTCCCCCTTTTTTGGTAAAAAAAAAAACAGATTTAAACATGACAGTAACCCTATTTAAAGCAGCATACTTGTTTTCCCTTCTTGTGGTGTATTAGCACATGTGCATGCACTGAGAAGCATGCATTCTCTCTTCTCATCACCTTTCTTTATTACACACCTAGCCACGACTGTAGATTCTCTTTCTTCATTGCAGGTTCCGTTCATAGTGAAATGGGTTTGTTAACTAGCAACAAACTGAGTTGTGAATTTCCACCTACTTAGTTGATAATTATCCTTGGGCTATATTTCGCTATGAGCTGTACCTATGGAAGGCAATCTGCTATTCTGTTAAGCATATTTCTGAATCCCAGGGACTATTTTGTGCACATATTCATAGGTAAATACTAGACTCTAAGTGCAGACCATTACAAGCTTAGCCAATAACCAGAGGTCAGAATGAAATCCTATTAAACAACAAAAACATCCACAGATAGGCACCACAGGAAAACAGAATCTTCTTAAAGAAAGTTTATTTTTGAGTGCTTTCATCCACAAGGGACTTCAACAGAAAACTGAACAACTCACTAGAAGACAACTTTATAATGCAAAGTGACAAATCAGAAACAAACAATAATTAAATTAATTAAGACAAATAGTAAACCCAAAAGGTCAAAAAGCACTGAATTCGCAGGACATAAATATAACTCAATAGAAACTAACATAATGTTAAAAAAAAAATTATAAAAAACATTTTATCCAAATGGTATCATTCAGGCCAGGAAACGTATCTTAAGCTGCCACATTGTTTTTTTTTAAGTAGCTGCTTCTTGAAACACCCCCCCCCCCCAAGATTCACAGGTAAATCCCCTAAGACAGCAAAATAGAACTTCTTAAGGGAACCACATATTACGTTGTGTCTATATAAGGCACTGTTGGTCTCTTTGCTCTTAATAGCATACAAGTGTTCTTTAACTCTTAGAGATAACTTTCTGGTAGCCATGCCAATATAAAATGCATCACAATGTGAACAGACAGCAATGTAAATCAAGCCAGTGGTGTTACAATCATGGTGCACTTTAATGTTAATGCTTCTGTTCATATGAGACAAAACAATGGCAGAGCCTTCCAGTATAAAATTACATGCCCTGTATAAACCACACTTAAACATAGCCATTTTTTTATATGCAAGTTATAAAGGCATCCTAGTATTTGCATTCTCCAACCGATGCTTAATGGATTTAGATTCTTTGCACACAAATTTGGGGGAGGGACTCACTGCTATGTAAATATCAAGGTTCCCTTGGAAACTTTTCCAATTGCGTGTAATACTATTTCTAATGCTACTTTCATTAACAGTCATCTGAAAAATAAACTACTGTTGTATTTACCATCAGAACTGTTTTTCTTTGGTATACTCCCCAGCAAAATGGGAGGAAACTGTCTCTATTCTGCTTAATCTCTTGAGCAGTCTTAACCAACAGGCCTAAACCTTAACCCATACGCCTGAATAATGCAATGATATCATTGAGCCCTTTGGAAACGTTACCAAAGTCAGTGGTCAATCTAGACAGTCAGATCATCTGACCTCTGGGAATATTTCTTTTTATAACCAACCGAAGTAGTAAATGAAAAAACTCATCCAAATTAATTAGTTCATTATAAAAGGATTGAATAATATGGAGGGGGTATCTGAGGAAGTCTTGTGGCTAAGACGAAAGCGCTTATTTTGGTTTCTCCTGTGGTTAAAGTTTAATAAAGTGGACTATTTGTCTTTATTTTTGTGGAACCTGGACTCTCACCATTTCTTTGGATGCATATTTCTTTTCATGTAAGTGGGATCAGCACTAAGGTAGTGTAAATAATTGTTAGAGAAACAAGGTTTTCTGTGGATCTCACTAGGAAAACTGTGATTAACAGCATCCCAACTAACTACCACATCCAGATATGCAACTTTTTTTCCTACTTGGCCCACGACAAAGTTTAAAAAGTTAATACTATTATTAATGTCTTTAACAAATGCATCTATCTGATCTAAAGATGCATCATTAATAAAATAAAAAAAAAAAACAGGTCATACACAAACCTGTTACACATCTTAACATGTCTTTCAAAAAATGGAATGTTTTTAGAAGTTGGGTCTCCCACCACCCCATGACAAGGTTAGCAAAAGAGGGTGCTACGGTGGCACCTGTAGTAACACCCTTGAGCTGTTGATAATATTTGCCATTAAAAAGAAAAAAATGTTATTTTCTAACATCACCTCCATCAGCTCGCAACAACTTCTGTATGTATATATATATATATATATATATATATATATATATATATATATATATATATATGTGTGTGTGTGTGTGTGTGTGTGTGTGTGTGTGTGTGTGTGTGTATGCATATATATATATATATATATATATATATATATATATATATATATATACATATACATGTATGTGTGTGTGTGTGTGTGTGTGTGTGTGTGTGTGTGTACATATTTGGATAAATATACCATTTTTTCTAGTGATATGGTTAGCTAACTAGAGCTTTTACAGAATACTACACTATCCCCAACCCCTCAATCAAATGACAGTAACCTTCTTTGCACACATCTGAGTAGGGCCTTTTTTAAACTAGGTGATGATCAGGGCAAAGGCTACTCTAAGCCTGTTGTAAAATCCACTAATACAGCCTGGGGCATGAGGGCTAATAGGCCCAAGAAATTCTAAAGGTTCTGTGATGCACTTTATCCCTTCTTTTTGACAGATGGCTGGTTATTTTTTTTCATACTTTCTACCTAGAAGAGCTTTCTGTCCATTAATATTTTGTCCCCATAAAAGTTGTTGGTGGTATTTTTTGTTAGCACACACACACACACACACACACACACACACACACACACACACACACACACACACACACACACAATGTACATACACATGCTACACACTTACTTCCAGTCAAATTAGAGGAGTACTGTTTTGCCTGCTGTATGCCTTTTGGGCTGTTGGAGTAATCCAGACCATAGAAAAACAGAGAGAACATGCAAACTCCACACAGAAGAAGCCATAGTCAAGGTCTCGACTAGAGCCAAGAATTGTAAGATAGCAGTTTTACTCATGCACCTGCACCAATGAGCAGGTATTTTCTCGTGCATCATACTCCTGCGAGACCACCAGAGATGGCCACTTATGATTTGCTGTGTTAATGTTTGTGATGGAAAGTGAAAGAAATGATAGCACAATACATTGCAACCCACAACATACACACATAAACACACAAAGCAATGAGCCATAGCAATGCTAGTTGTACAGTGATTTCAGCAAATTCAGCACATTGTGCCAGATCAATGACTGTTGTTGAGCTGTAATCAAAGAGCAGCAGTAGGAGTGTGGCCAAGATGCCAGTCTGATAGCAGCGGAAATCCATAGCTCTGCTTAGATTTTATTATCCTGACAGAAAATATACGTTAATTTTTAGAAATATTTAACTAAAACTATACTAAAAGTTAGATTAACATATACTCTTTATTATTTCCTAAAAATTAATACATAGTCAAGAGAATTTTTTATTTATTCCTGTCAAGACGTTTTCTACTGGAGATCTTAAGATGAACAATTTGAAGAACCCACATCAGGAGAGTGCAGTGAAGGAAGAACTACATCTTATAATAACAAACATCTAAGAACTGTCACTAAAAATGGACAAATTTGAAAACAAAATGGATATTATCAAACAAGAATGTAGTAAACAATTGTAACTTCTAAAATGGAATAGTAAAAAAACAATCTGAACAGATTCTTGTCTTA
This sequence comes from Protopterus annectens, assembly GCF_019279795.1. NCBI lineage: Eukaryota > Metazoa > Chordata > Ceratodontiformes > Protopteridae > Protopterus > Protopterus annectens. The sequence continues at coordinate 1,429,556,624 of NC_056741.1, forward strand.
GAGGAAACAGTAACTGACCTAGATACTAGAGTGACAGAAAATGAACATCACAATGAATTTCTTCTGAAACAAAACACCAGGCTGATTGAGAAGCTGGAAAACCTTGAAAGCAGATCAAGGAGGAATAACATAAGAATATATGAAATTCCTGGGAAAGAAAAGGATGGTAACATGATTCAGTTCCTCAATAAGTGGCTTTCATCAGCACTAAACATGCCTGAATCTCTCTCTTTTGGAAATGAGAGGGCTCATCGGTCCCTGGCAAATCCAGCATAATCTCTGAGTTCATCTAACCCCTGGTCTATAATAGTTAGATTTCTTTCCTCGCAAGACAAGGACTTAGTGCTGAAATCAGCTTGGACTAATTCCCCTATCAAGATGGGTGAAAAAGTTATTTGTTTTGACAATGACTATACCTCTACAGTCATATCCAGAAGAAAGGACTGTGTTCCTCTAATTAAGTCCTTGAAAAAAGCCAGTATTAAAGCTCAAATTCTTTTTCCTGCAAGAATAAAAATCTCCTTGCCAGAAGGAGTGAAGATCTTTGATTCCCTACAAGAAGCAGTAGAATTTATCAAAAAGAAGAAAATACTGTAGAACATAGAAGAAATGGAATGGTTATCCCAGAGTTTGAAGAGACAGGCAACAAAAAATGGATGGTCTGCGAAGGAAGGAACAAACAAGACTAAGAAACTAAAGGACAAATGAATAAATTCATTCTAATTTTAAATGCTTTGTTTTATGAATCATAATATATTTGATTCTGGAAAGTCTCTATGCTGTAAGGTAATGTGAATCATTTTTATTATTAACTTTCTCTTTTCCTTTCTATATCTACTTCTAATTACATATAGTCCTAAATATTTAAATAAAGCCACAGTGGTGCAGCGGTTAGCGTTGTTGCCTCACAGCAAGAGGTTTTCCCGTTCGATTCTTGGCTGGAGCGCCTTTTGTGTGTAGTCTGCATGTTCTCCCCATGGTCGAGTGACATTAAAGACATGCAAATATGTGCGAGCATGAATGGGTGTGCCTTTGTTGAAGGTTGGGCATCAGGCTGGCAACTCAGCACCTTAAAAATCCACTGCCAATCATGAGCGGACCGGAGTTCCACTGTGGCGACCCCTAACCGGGAAAAGCCGAAAGACTAAGTATTTAAATAACATTCTCTCTTTCTCTCTCCTCTTTCTTCCTATTCTTTTTTGTTCCTTTTCTCTCTTTTCCCCATTATAAGTACTTTACATAAGTTTCCCATTTAAATAACTACAAATGATATATGTCTTCTTATTCTTCAGTAATAGGATAATTTGACTTAATACCAAAGTGCATTTTTTCTAGTGGGTCAGTGGTGGGGTAACAAGGTGTTTCCGATTAGTGTTTCTAACTAGATGTTTTAGACTCTTTGTTTAGATACATTTAAACATTAATGTTGTTTGTCTTTTGGCTTTTCCTTGTTAGGGATTGCCAAAGTGGAACTCCAGTCCGCTAATGATTTGCAGTGGATTTTTATGGTGCTGAGTTGCCAGCCCGGTGCCCAACCTTCAAAGAAAGCACACCCATTCACGCACGCATCTACCTGCATGTCTTTAATGTCACTCAACCAAGGGAAGGACATGCAGACTCCACACAGACTCCAGCTGAGAATTAAACGGGAGAACCTCTTGCTGTGAGGCGACAATGCTAACCACTGCACCACCGTGGCCACACATTTAAATATTAATGCAGTACATTAATTGTGTTTTATAGACAGCTAAATATAAGTTTTATATATATATATATATATATATATATATATATATATATATATATATATATATATATATTTATATATATATATAGATAGATAGATACTAGGTTCCTTCTTTTTTTCTTTCTCTGGCCTGTTTAGCTGATGTGTAAATGACTGAAATGTTATAATATGATTTCTGATGTGAGGCAGCTGTTGTTACTTCTAAATAGCTGTTTTTATATGAAAGGGTTATTTTTTTCATGATGTTGATGTTTTGGGAGGAAACTGGTGATCTGTGTAACTGTTCTCATGGAGATTCATGACATGCACTGGCAAGGCAGCTTGAGTGTTTTTTTTTTTTTTTGTTTTTTTTTTGCTTTCTGTAAACTCTAAAAGCTTCAAGATCTGAATTTCCCACTGAACATGCTTTTTAATGAGCCTATTTAGATACTTTTTAACAAGTTTATGAAGCTGTGGCTTGAGGAAGCAACAGTGATGACATAATTTGACCTTCTGAATGCGTTAAATGGAAGTACTTAGAATTCTTTTCTCATGAAATTCTGTTATCATTCACTAATTAAATGGCAAATAATTAGTTCTGATGAAAGTGTTTAACTCCTTTCAAAATGCCTATGTTCTCTTATAGATGCATACATTCTGCAGATTTAATTACACTATCAGTAACTAAATTACATCAAGTGAACTAGGAGCTGCATTAGAAAACTCATTATGCATATTAACATCAGACTTATGTTATATGACTAAACCTTTAATAACTAAACAGAGGATTGTGAGGCCCCTTTTTTCTCTTTCTCTCTCTCTCTCTCTCTCTCCCCTTCCTGATGAAAGACGTCAACATAGATATTGTTAATACATATGAGTAATATGTGTATAATTGCAAAATATAATAGTTATGTTGTAAAAAGTTGTTTATTTATATATATATATATATATATATATATATATATATATATATATATATATATTATAGCAATAACCCACACCTGGGTGTGGTAATGTTGATTACCCACGGTTGGCGTGGTTTGGTCACAAGGGTGAAGCCCGAGGGCCAAACAAAGCCAACCGTGGGTAAATCCAGCATTACCCACACAGAAGTGGTTATTGTTATTATAATGACATTATTTAAGAAAAATAATTACTTTTCTTAAATAATGGCATTGTATAATGCCTCCTTGCTGCCCTTCCGCAGCTGTCTGGTATTCTGCGGCAGTTCTGATGTACTGCATGCCTACGCAGTACATCAGAGTGGGCAAAAGCAACGGAGAAAGCAAGATCTCCGTTGCTTTTTACAAACTGTTTCACTATGTTAAATGGTTTTAACATAGCGAGACAGCTTTAAAATAAGCAACGGAAATCTCTGTTGCTTATTTTAAAGCTGTCTCGCTATGTTAAACCAATTTAACATAGTGAGAAAGTTTTGAAAAAAGCAACAGAGAAAGCAAGATCTCCGTTGCTTTTTACAAATGGTTTTGCTATGTTAAATGGGTTTAACATAGCGAGACAGCTTTAAAGTAAGCAACGGAAATCTCCGTTGCTTATTTTAAAGATGTCTCGCTATGTTAAACCCATTTAACATAACGTGACAGTTTTGGAAAAAAAGCAACGGAGAAAGCAAGATCTCCGTTGCTTTTTACAAACTGTTTTGCTATGTTAAATGGGTTTAACATAGCGAGACAGCTTTAAAAAAAGAAACGGAGAATCTCTGTTGCTTTTTTTAAAGCTGTCTCACTATGTTAAACTCGTTTAACATAGCGAGACAGTGTTGCTGTAAGAGTTATAGTAATGGAAAAAGTCTGGGCGACCAGACCTTTTTCCATTACTATAACTCGGATTTACAGCGTGCACGCTGACCAATCAGCGTGCACGTTTTTGAATATTAATAGGGGGTCATTGTATAATAATATATATTCAACAGATCCTTACATGAAAAATGTTAGATAGATGACTGACAAAATGATTACATTATCTGATGTTTCTTGAAAAGACTTGGAAATAATGACAATCTTCTTAACCTTCAGCTTCTAATGTTTATACATACTTTGATCTAATGTGTATTTCTGGCATATCTACGTATCAGAGGTGCTATTATCATATGTGACATAGTCATATAGCTTCAGATATATTGGACACTCATTCTAATGTATATTTCATGGACTCAGATTTCTTTAGTTGCTTTCATAATGCTTTTCTTTTTTGTTTTTATACTATTTTCTAAGCAGAGATGGATAATTTGTGTTGTTTAGTATTGGAGAGGTGGTAGATGGATGGTTTAGTTAAGTTTTTAACTAAACCAGAAACTTTATTGGGTGGATTCACGAAGGCTTACATGGAGTTTAAGAGTAGTGTAAGCCTCCGTGTAAGCCTCCCGATCCAGGAACAGCCCAAACCTCCGTGTAAGAGACAGCTAACACGTCTCTTACACGGACTGGGTGTGGAAATGCTCAATACCTCATTTGCAGCTCAAAGATATGCAAATGAGGTATTTGAGCGATCCAGGAAGCCCAAACCAGTCCGTGTAACGGACGTTTAACTGCAGAAATGTACTCAGCTGACAACTGAGTACATTTCTGCAAAATTGACAACGGAACTATGTCAGCTCCAAATAAAGGGTGCATATGTGTCATCTAGCATGCCAATGGCCAAATATGTGGCAATTGGCATTAAAAAGTGATGCAAAATTATTTAAAATAACTTTTTTTTCGGGATTTTGATGTTTAACTGCAGCACACCAGCTAAATGGGTGCGCTGCTTAAAAGTGAAAACCGAAGCTTATAAGCTCACAATTGTGGGTTTTATGTATTACATGGAATGACAATGCAGGGACTAGCAGACCAAAAACAATATGGCCACCGTGTAGTGGTTGCCAAGGGGGGGAAGCTCAGTGTAAGAGATGTAACTAAACATTACTAGGCAATCCTATGTAAATGAGGGTTACAATACTGAATCACACTGCCACATAGGTAATGAGCACTTTCCGAGTAGTGTAAGAGTTACAGAAGGGGGAGGAATAGAGTAAGAGGTAGGTGACATCATGGGGGAGAATGATAGAAATAAATGTACCACATTGGAGGGCAGTGTAACATGACAGATGACAGACAGACATCAGGGAGAGAGGTGTGTCCCAACAGAACACTAGGAAAGTCAAGAAATAGTGGGTGTACACTATCCCTACACTCAGACTTTCTTGATACACGTGCATGTACGCGTATGCGCGTGTGTAAGGCAGGCTCACCATGTGGGAGTGTGTTGCAAACCGTTTAAAACGGTTTGCGCGGGCGTGCACGTGTGTAAGGCAATGTAAACATCAGGAAGCCTGTTGCCTGATGTATAAGGCTGTGTGCACGCGTTTTACCATGAATCAGCCAAGTCCAAACCATGTAAGTATGTGTGCGTGGGTCTAAGCCACTGTGAGCATGCTTAAGCTGGTGTGCACATTGCTCCCCCTGAGGAAACAGAGGAAAAAGGAAACAACCAGATTACAAGGAAGCTGCCAGAGGATACTGCTGGAGTTAATTGGTGATAACAATTAGAAGCAGGCAATTACACAGGCAGATTAGAAGCCCAACCCAGCACTTAAAACACTGCAAACAGCAGTGCAGGGTGTTTCTCTCAAGAGATACTGCAAGAAAGGAGTAAGCTATCAGAATTGAAAACTGAAAAAGCTGAACTCAGAGCAGAAATGCTAGGGGCTGCCATAGCTGTTATAATCAGGCATAGGCAAATTGCTGAGGGTGGTGACAATGCAGATGCTGACAGACAACCCAGAGTGAGGAGAAGGAGAAGAGTATACAAGCCCAGGGTCACCTACCATGGGTTACATGAGCTGGAGATAGTAGAGCGCTACAGAGTGGACAGAGACCTTCTGCAGCAAATTGTTGAGCTGTGCAGGCCACGTCTCACACACAGAACCAACAGAGGGGAACCCATCCCAGTGGAAACCAAGGTATGTGTTGGCCTAAGAATACTAGCAACAGGTACCTTCCAGAGATCAACTGGTGATATGATGGGGATATCACAGGCATCAGCCTCCAGGGTACTGCACCAGTTCCTGGATGCCATGTCAACACATGTTGGTGATCATGTATATTTCCCCAATGCCCGTGAGGTATTGGTCAGCAATATGCGTCTCTTCCAGCAAATAGCGGGATACCCTGAGGTACTGGGTGCAATAGACTGCATGCACATACGCATCAAAGCACCAGCCGGTGAGCGGGGTAGAGCCTATATTAACTGCAAGGGATTCCCCTCCATCAACTGCCAGGTCATGTGTGATTCCCAGGGCATAATAATGAATGTGTGTGCTGGCTGCCCTGGGAGCTACCACGATTCCCACATCTGGCATCTGACGCAGCTGTACCAATCATTTGCCAGTGGGGACTTCCCACACGGACACCTAGTGGGGGATGCAGGTTATGCACTTGAGCCGTGGCTGATGACACCCATCAGAAATGCGCACACACTTGAACAGGAACGCCCTAATGAGGCACACGCACAAACACGTAATGTCATAGAGCGTGTGTTTGGGCTGCTCAAGTCACGGATCCGGTGTCTGGACACATCTGGTGGAGCCTTGCAGTACACACCAACTACATGTACCCAAATGATCATGATATGTGCTATCCTGCGGAAACAGCTGCAGCAGGACCAGCATAGGGCTGGGCCAAACATACCCCCACCATTGCCACGGCCACCACAGGCAGAGGGTGACTCGGAGGAGGAACAACCTGACCCTGCCCCAGTAGGCAGAAGGAGGTGTGCCCAGTATGCCCTGGCCTTGGCAAAGAGGCAACGCATAGCACATACACTGGCTCAGTAGGAACACTGGGACTGATACCCCCTCCGACTCACTCATATAGTAACAGGGACGCCTAACATGACACAACCTGCTTCCAAACATGTACAGGGAGTGTAGTATGTGCATCCGACAGAGGCATCCCTGCAGCACCACCTGAGGCATGAATGCCATGTGTTGAGTAATGTGACACCATGTACCATATGCACACCTAAGGACCCTGACTAACATCCACCCTCACCAGTCATGAACCACAAAAACACAAACCCACCTTCATAGGTACCACAAGGGATAGGAACCTAGATGTAATGCTACCCAATGCCAGAAGTATAAACAGCAAGATGCGTGCAGTGTAAACGCACACAGTATAGAGAATGTAGATATCAGTGCTGTAATAGAAAACTGGGTCAAAGCCCACATCAGCACCCTAACACTACCAGGTCACACCTCATACAGTGATGTACAGCTGCAAAACATGGAACAAGCTACAAAACAAGGGTGACTAGCAATAAATGTCATGGATAACCACACCTCCATGTTGGTACCACAACAAGAAGCAGCATGGATTAGCCATGGTCAAATACCAATGGCTAAAACTGCCTACTACTATATAGCTTGCTGCAGACCACTGTCCTAATAGCAGGAACTGCACCAGGCCTATGTTGGAATACATGAAGATATCAAGCCCCCCAAACCACATTATATTGCTTGACTGAAAATACCTACACATACACCATAGTTTCATAGTTTCATAGTTTACTACTAGGCTATCTGCCCTAGTGCATTTATAAGCCTAGCCATAGTGATGTGGCTATTGCCACCCCTTATAGTTGTAATAAGTGTACAGAATAGATTCCGAATATTGTGCCTGTGACTTAGTAGTGACACATTATGACCCCTTTACTTAATCGAATAACTTGACTGTGCCTCTGTCTAGTAGTGACACAGGGAGGACCCCTGGGGTAAACCTACGATCTCACATCCACTTGTCCAGATTTCTCTTGAAGAGAGTCAGTGCGGGACTCTGTCTAACATGAACTGGGATTCTGTGCTAGAGTGTGAGAAGCCTCTGAGTTATGACTCTGTCCCTCCAGCATGTCCTATACATGTATGTGCTGAGGTTCAAATCTTTAGCTGTCATGGTTCTGGTGGATTTGGATTGCTTGCAGTGGAGCATGTCCACCAAATCCTGATTGGACATGGTCTTGTATGTCAGGCATAGGTCACCTGTAAGTAGGCGGTATGCTACTGAATAAAGCTGGATTTTCTTTAGTCTGGAAGCATATGACATGTGTTGTAGACCCTTGATCCTCTTGGTAAGGTACTTTTGGGGTCTCTCCAGCTGTTGCAAGTGCTGGGTGAGGTACATACCAAATTGGGCTTTGTATTCAATCATGGGCCTGATAAGGGAGAAGTATAGGGGTACAATGACCTCCTTTCATCTGGATGGAAAACCCTTCATGATAAGGTGGGCAAGATAGAAAGTCTTTCTAACCACTTTGGCAACATGGGTGTCAAACGAGAGGTCACTATCTACATGGGTCCCCAGGTGTCTGATTTGTTTTCTGTGCTCAGTGGGTTGCTGTCTATGTGTTAATTCATGGGTACTTTGTTCCTCCCAAAGGGGATGACTACACATCAGTTGCATTCAGTTTCAGGCCATGATTCTGGCACCAGCTATCTGTTTTTGTGAGGGCATTCTGTAGGATGTGTGTGCCGGCTGATGTATTCACTACGGTGCCTAGGTTGCAGTCATCTCTCACAATAGCTCATCTTAACATCCATAGCATATGTAACAAACTTCCTGCTCTTCATGCCCTACTAGAAGTCCAACAGTTTGACATTCTCTGTCTTACTGAAACCTGGCTTAAACCCACAATAAAAGATAACGAAATTATCCCCCCTGGCTATAACATCCTAAGACAAGATCGTCTTAACAAAAAAGGTGGAGGAGTAGCTATACTCTTCAAAACTGGACTGGAAATAAGTAAATCAGCCCTTACCCCACCACATGACTCTAATGTTGAACTGATTATTTCCAAACTCTCCCTAAACTCACACAAAACTATTAATATTATCTGCACTTATCTTCCCCCAGGCAACAATTCCCCCATATTAGAAGACCTACTAAACTGGTTTTCAATTAATCTCCTTCAAGAAACAATACTACTAGGCGACTTTAATATTGATTGGAACATGTGCAAACAAACTAATCCATCTACCATTATTAACCTGCACGGATTCCATTAAGCCATTAACTCCACAACTAGAACAAATAAAAACAATAACAAAGAAACCATTCTCGACTGGATCTTGACTAATAGTCCCCAACAAATGTATTCAACAGGTACCCTCCCAGACGACCTTAGCGACCACTCTCTCACATACATCATTAGGCACAAAACTCATCTAACAACAACTCCCTAATTCGCTCATCTCTTGGCAAAAACATTTTAACCTTCAGCAGTTTCAAAACGAACTCAGCTTGATTAACTGGTCACCTCTAAAAACTCTCCCAATAGATGAAGCTGTTAACCACTTTAATAATACCTTTCTTACTATTCTCGATCATCATGCCCCCATCCGTTCTATACGAATGAAATCTAAGACAGCTCAGTGGCTAACAACCAACACCAAACAACTTATCCTTAGTAAGAATAAAGCTTGGACTAAATGGAGAACCACGAAAGACTCTTTTGATCACCTTAGCTTCAAACAAAAAAGGAACAAGACTAAGCTTGCTATCAAACAAGATAAAAGGAACTATTACACCAAACTACAGCAATCCTCCCACCGCCAACCACAAAAATTTTGGAAATCAATTAACTCACTACTATGCCCCGCTAAGGTTGTAGCCCCCACCCCACTAGGCTCCTGCCCTGACTCTCCCTACAAACAGCTAACGCATTCAATAACTTCTTTACTTCAACCATACTTAAACTGGCCAACCAAGAAAGCCCTGACCCCTCTTTACTAGGTAATACTAACTGCACTCCACTTCTATTTCAACTTAAACCCATACCTACTTCCTATATTCTTAATTTACTTCAGAAACTCAAACCCTCAACCCCCTCAGCTGACAAATTGCCAGCGGAATATCTCCAGCTAGGTGCTAAAGCTATTGCCTACCCTATCTCTATTCTAATCAACAGAACCATAAAAGAAAGTACTATACCCTCACTCTGGAAAATCTCCCACATCATCCCTCTCTTCAAAGGGGGAGATTCATTTGAGTACTCGAACTACCGCCCTATAGCACTGCTATCTCCTATTGCTAAAATAATGGAGAAATGCATCCACAAACATCTTTTAAATCACCTCCTATCTAATAACCTTCTAGCTACTTGCCAACATGGCTTTCGTCCCTACCATAGCACCACAACAGCCTTATTATCCTTCATAGACTCCATTAATATAAACCGGAATAACAATCTTCTTCCATCTGCATTCTTTGTAGACCTGTCAAAAGCCTTTGACATGGTGAATCACCAACTCCTCCTACATTGTTTAAAATCTCTCTCTCTCAATAATCTTGCTTTAAGCTGGTTTACTTCCTATCTTCAGAATCGGAAACAAGCTGTTTTATGGAACAACAATCTTTCCGAACTTCTCCCTACCACTTTAGGAGTACCTCAGGGCTCCATCTTAGGTCCTCTTTTATTTTCCATCTTTATTAACGACCTGTATCTAGCCACCCCACTAACTACTTGCATTCAGTACGCCGATGACACCACCATCATCTGCTCTGCCACAACCCAAGCTGACCTCCACTCACTTACTCAAAAAACTTTTACCACCATAGAACAATGGTTCTCCAATCACTGCCTTCTCTTAAACCCTAAGAAAACTAAACTTCTCCTCTTCTCACCCACACACCTGTCTCCCCCTATTAGTTTCACACTTACTTCTAACAATGGCACCCTTATCTCTCCTGACCAAACAACCAAACTTCTAGGAGTTACTATCGACAACCTACTAAAATTTGATTTTCATATCAACTCTATCATAAAAGCAACTAACGAAAAATTAGGTTCTCTCTACAGAATCAAATCTTTCTTAACTCCTTAAGCAAGAACTACCATAGCCAGAACATATCTTATCTCTACTCTACTATATGCATCCCCCATATATACTAATCTTTCTAAACATAACATCAATAGGCTTACAACAGCCTATAACAACATTGCCAAATTTGCCACTGCCTCTCCATATAAAACACATCACTGCCTGAACCTCCTTAACCTAGGGTGGCTGGAGTTACCTCACCTAATTCAATACTATCAGCTTACAACTGCCCATAAAGCCCTTCACCACCCAGAAAAGATACCAATGCTCTCCACCCTGATAAAACCCTATAACAACCTAAAAACCCTACGCTCTTCCAATAAAATACTGATTCAAACCTCTCTATCAAAGAATACAGCAGGTGACTCTATATTTTCCAACTCGGTTGGTAAAATTTGGAATCAACTTCCTACAGACCTCTTAGCCCAAACTTCTATCACGCTATTTAAAACTCAACCGAGACATTTTCTAACCAATCACTGGCTTTGCTCTTGCAATAACCCTAGCTGATCACGTACCTCCTACCTTCTCCTGCATCCTTTGCACTGTCTCCCAACTCTATTTCTCCATTTTAGTTTTCATCTCTACCTAAGAAATTGACTCTCTCAACTTCAAACTAAAATTTTCTAGTAACTCTATCTTTTGCTTTTAAACTACTTAATTATTTCTGTCTCACATTTTATATACCTGTACTGAAGAAATTTGATAGTCTCTGTTTTCACCTTTTGAACTTACTGAAAAGATAGCCTAAATGCCTGTTTTAGTTGAGTCTTAAATTCCCTATGTAATTATGAATGCCTGTTTTAGTTGAATCTCAAATTACCTATGTACTTTGACCTGTACTGTAGAAATTTGATAGTCTCTGTATTCACCTTTTTGAACTTACTGAAAGGAAAGCCTATATGCCTGTTTTACTTGTGTCTTAATTCCCTACCTAATTTTAAATCCCTGTTTTAGTTGTGTCTTAAATTACCTATGTACTTTGAATGTATTTTTGTTATTATGCATTAGATAGTGGAGCTTTTCTCCTCGGGCCTCCACTGAAAATGGACATGTATCCAGTTGGATTAGCCCGGTTAACAAATGTAAAATAAAATAAAATAAATAAAATAAAATAAATCTGCAAACTTTGTCAGCCACAACCCTCCTATGTTTGCTTTCACATCTGAAAAGTAAATGCCAAATAAGAGGGGTCCCAGGACAGATCCTTGTGGGACACCACTTGTGACTGGCTTTGAATCTGACAAGGCACCTGCAATGTCGACTTTATGGGTTCTGTTTCTTAGCCATTTTGCAACCTATCCTGTGACATATGGTTTTATATTTCAGCTGTTGAGCTTGTCTATGATGCCTGAGTGGGGTATCGTGTCAAAGGCCTTAGCCAAGTGCAGGTAGGCTGTGTGGACCGCTTAGCCCTCATCAATGGCCCTAATGACAGTTTCAAAATAGTCAACTAGGTGCAAAAGGCAGGATCTGCCCTGTGCAAAGCTGAACTGGGTGGGATCAAGGGTCTGTAGGTCACCAATGCCTCTGTTTAAGAGCTCCATAATGACTCTTTCCCTAGCTTTGCAGACAAGGCTGGTTAAGCTTGTGTGGTGGTAGTTCCCAGGGTCTGTGGAGGCATCTCCTTTGTGGAGTGGGACCACTGTTGCTGTACACCAGTGTTCAGGTACATATCCTGTAGCAAGGCTAAGGTTAAATAGCATTTGTATATACGGGTTTAGCTCATTCTGGAGTTCACGTAGCACGCAACTGGGGATACCATCAGGTCCCATTGATGCTGTGTTTTTGTCTTTGCTGAGTGCGGCTCTCACATGGACATCTGAGATGACAGTGAGGTTACATTCAGCTGTGATAACTATCTTCTTTTGGGGGTGAGGGAGGGGGAAAATTGCACTGAACCTGTCTGCCAGAATGTTGCCAATATCTGTCAGGTCACTGAAATTTATGTTGTTGTTGTGTACCAACTCTGAGCATATCTCAGGGTTCCCACCCAGGTTTCTGACATAACTGAAGAAGGCATTGTGGTTATCTTTATTGTCTTTGGTGATTTTTGTCTCAAAGTTGACCTTGGATGTCTTTATGAGAGAATGTAGCTTTTTACTAGTGCTGATCACAGCTGCCTTCCCTTTAGGAGATTTAACTCTGTCTTGCATTAGTATCCTTCATTTGTTATACAGTTTGTTTATGGCTGGGGTCCACCAGACAGGCCACTTTCCCTTGGTGGAGAGGGTCTTGGTTTTATTTGTGATTGCATGGTCCATGCTTTCTTGGAGATGTCCATAGAAAGCGTCTGTGAAGGAGTCACCATTGTGTGTTGTGGTTTCCACTGGCCCAGTGGGCTTAAAGGATACCATCTCAGTCTGAAGAAGTGTGAAGTCAGCTTTTGAGACGTTTGTCACTATACTCTTTGTATTATACTAGCACCGACACATTTGTAGACAATTTCCCAGAATCCATCAAACAAAATGGACATGCAAAATGTAACACTTCCACAAGAGGGGTAAGCATACTGGATGTGATAATCAGAAATATGTGTACTGGATGTCAAGATGAGAAGTGTATCCCTCACTGGTAAGACCAGACCATAGAGTAATCACACTGTAGTTACACATCCCGACCCCAGTCCCTGGCCAGAATACCACAGTGAAACACATGTATAAAGCATAGCTTGCACCCCTACAAACCAATGTGGAATCCATGAAAGGCCCTGTGCAAGTCCAGAATATGGGACACACTGCAGAACATGTTATACAGGCATACCATGAACACAGCCAAGAGTGCTTGGAGTCTGCAATCACAAATAACAAGACACAATGCCATACACCCAGGCATCTGGCATGCTGGACTCCAGCAGTTACTAAACCATTGAAGAGAATGAGGAAGCTACCACATGATAGATCAAACATAAAAAGTGAAGTAATCAGTGATCACTAGTATGGCAATAAAATGTGTCCACACATACAATCCACTAAGGCCAGGAAAAACAAGTAGAATCTGTGAATCCAGAAGCAATGTGACACCTGTCCCAAGTACACACACAACAACAACTCACCCCAATAAATACAAATATATGTGATAGACGCAACCAGGTAGCCAAACCGGAGCCTGAGCACCCCCAAATCAGTACTGTCAAAACTAGTCAGGAGGACAAGGTAACCACATACACCACAAACCCAGTCCCACATAGACCTACAATGACTGTAAACCAAACACATAAACACAAAACATTCCCAGAGGCCCTAATTACAAACACACAACACCAACACAAGCCTCCAAAGCAGACACCCAATAAAACAACCTCCAGACATAGCACATGTAACACATAGTACACAAAGCTGGTGTGCCAAACAGTCACAGGACAGAAGAAGAAACAACATGCCTGATACAGTTGTAATAGGTGACTCCATACTGAGACATGCTGCCGTTCCAGGGATGGCTTGCACCTGTTACCCATGGGTGTCTGGATATTGCCAAAGGCTTTTGCAACCTACAGAGATCCTTTCGTAGGCAAGGCCGAAAAGACTAACCCACCACCATAGAAAACAAAACTGGAAAGAAACAGAAGGGTAATGCTGATCAATGCCAGATGTGTAAATCTCAATATGCATGCTCCTGAGGCCCTCCCCAGTATGGAGAACATTGATGTCTGTCCAGTGATAGAAACCTGCTGCAAGCCTCGTGACAGCACACCAGCACTACCAGGTAATACCACATATCATGTGTTATGGCCACAAAACCTGGAACAAAACATAAAAGGAGGGTGAGTATCCATATTCAGCACAGACACCTATACGTCCAGTTAACTGACAATACTTATGTCATTGCAGTCCACCCATGTGCAACTAACCATAGGCAAGACTGCTGTACAGTCTGTAGCATGCTACAGACCACACTCTCACACACAGGAACCCCACCCCACTGTCCTGAAGACAGTGGACAGTATGAATGTACCACCAAATACAAAACAAGGTACACAACAATTACCACATAGGTGGTAAACCATTATGTATGGAAGGAGTAATCAGGGACCTAGTGACACAAGTGGACAGTAACCTGTTATGTGACAGTCACATCGCCAATTTGGCTAGGAAGACTGTCTATATTGGACACCGTATCATGAAAGGATTCACATCTACGTCAACAAAGGTCATTGTGCCCCTATACTGTTCCCTTATCAGACCATAATGTAGTACAATGCCTCATTTGGGATGTACATTACCTGGCACCTGCAGCAGTTAGAAAGACCTCAAAGGTACCTCACCAAGAGTCAGAAATGGTCTCAAATATATGTCATATGCTGCCTGGCTGTAGACACCACAGCTGAATGCAGTCACATACTGCCTACACAGAGGCATTGTATGTCTGTTGTACAAGTCCATGTCCAACACAGAAGTAATGGACATGCTCCACCCCAGAAAACTCAAAGCCATCGGAGCTGTGTGAGTCAGAGATGTCAACCTCAACACATAATCAAATAGGATGTGCTGGAGGGACAGATACCTAACCCTGAGTCTCTCCACACCCTGGAACAGAATACCACTACATGTTAGGCAGAGCCCCTCACTGACACTCTTCAACAGGAAGTTTGCAAAATGGATGGATAATTGTAGATGTACACTGGGGGTCTTTACTGTGTCATGTCCAGACAGAGGCACAGCTAAGTAAATCATAAATGGCCATAATATTCACATAGCAAGGGGTGGCAAAAGCCACACACACTGTGGCTAGGCTTACAAATGCCCTAGGGTGGATAGCCTAGTATGAACCTATGAACCTATTATGATACAAATTGTACAGGACACTAAGGATAACCCCAAGGCTACTGCAACTGATGGTAGGAAGCGTGTTGTGAATTCCCAGATATGCTCTGGATCACACAAATATTACAAACAACATACCAAACACACACACGTATTGCCAACATACATCCTGACAGGTGCAGTGCAACCCCCCCCCATAATGCAAAATATCTTTCCCAGCAGACTGCTGCCTCCCTGACATTATGTCAGCCTTACCACAGGATATGTACCCAAAGAGCAGTGTACAACAACAGTGGTCGTTCTCAAGAAAGGTGTCGCCTGAATGGATACTAAAAACAACCACCACAGAATCCTGAGAAGCTTGGTCTGCACAGCTATGGAAAGGATCAGCATGTACCGCAGACATAAAGATATTGGGGATCTATTGACACCCAACCCTACCCAGTGTGGGTTTATTAAGTGCAGACCCTGCCCCTAAACATGTGTGACTCAGTTGAAACAGTAATTGAGATCACTGATGAGGGCAATGTGGTCCACACAGTGTAGCTGGACCTTGCAAAGCCTTCCATACAATACCCTACATGTTCAATATAGATATGCTCACCAGCTTATATATACACCCCTATGTCACTAGAGGGGTTGCAAACCAGACCAACGACAGAACTGACATGGCCAGACATGCTGCAGCCATGTCAGACTACAAACCACATATAACAGGTATCCCACAAAGCTTGGTCCTGGGACCTTCCCCGTCTGGTATATTTGCCCCATAGGTACAGGCCAACATGTAAGGACTGTGCCTGAACATGTTTGCAGAGGACTACAAACCGCCCAACATATCTGACACTCCAGCTGACACAAGCATCCCACAAAAGGGCCACATAGAAACAGACAACTGGTGCCATAGCCATGTCAGCATGTTAAATAGAGAAAACTGTATAGTCAACCTCTGTGGATATACAGTAAGTGACCACCAATTACCACATAGGTGTTAACCCATTACATACTTAACATGTAATGACAGACCTGGGTACACAAGGTGATAGATATCCTGCATTGGACAAACATGTGGCTGTAGTGTTAACAGAAACAATCCATATACCAACCTAATCATGAAGGTTATGACATCTCGATAAGGGGAGGTCATTGTGGTTCTGCAGTTATCCTTCATCAGCGTTACAATTGACTACAACAGCCCCTGTGGGGTGTACCTCAGCAGACACCTCCATCAACTGTAAAGTCCACAACAGTACCTCACCATGAGTATCAAAGAGCTTGAACAGATGTAATGTGTGGCCTGATTAAACAGAGTGCAACTCCACACACTGCCATGCTGGCCACCCAGACGCAAGCTGTGCCTGATGTAGAAAGCCATGTCCAAGCTGGAATCAACGAACATGCTGCACCTTGTACAATCTGATTGGCAGTGAGCTATGTACATGAGGGACCTGAACCCCAGCACTGACATACATAGGACAAGCTGTACTGCATTATCCATAACACATAAGCCACCCCCACGCATGAGTAAACTACCAGTACAAGTTATCCGTAGAGTCACTCGTTGATTCTCCTCAACAGGAATCTTAATGAGTGGATGGGAGATGGTAGGTTTACCCTGGGTATCACTGTTATGTCATGGGTAGACAGAGGCACAGTATACTAAACATGACATATGTCATGGCAAACTACACTTACAATGTGTCAAAGGACAAACACACTCTCTGACTAGCATTAGAAATGGCCTAGGGCACATCGGTAGTGTTTGCCAATGTACGCCTATGTTGTGGAATACACTACTGATATTTGACGAGGCTGTTGTAAGTAGTTAATATCTGAACATAATGCAACATGGTCAGATAGGTTCATATGTTCATAGGTTTATACAAGGCTATCTGCCCTAAGGCATTTATAAGCCTAGCCCAGAGTTTTGTGGCTTACGCCACCCCTTATATGGAAACAATACTGTGCCCATTAGTTTGTTGTGCCTCTGTCCAGCAGTGACACAGAGACGATTCCCGGGGTAAACCTACGATCTCCCATCCACAGGTCAAGATTCCTCTTGAACAGAGCCAGCGAGGTGCTCTGCCTCACATGGACCGGGATTCTATTCCACAGCATAGGGAGTCTCTGAGTGATAAATCTATCCCTCCAGCATGTCCTATTTATATCCGTGCTAAGGTTTAAGTCACTTGCTCTAGTGGTTCTGGTGGATTTGGATTTTTTGAGGTGGAGCATGTCCATTAATTCCTGGTTGGACATGGCCTTGTATGTCAGGCACATGTCACCTCTGGGCAGACGGTATGCGACTGAATAGAGCTGGAGTTTCTTCAATATGGCAGCATATGACAGATGTTGGAGTCCCTTTATCCTTTTGGTGAGGGACTTTTGGGGTCTCTCCAATTGCTGCAGATGTTGGGTGAGATACATCCCGAATGGGGCATTGTACTCGATCATTGGTCTGATAAGTGAAGAGTACAGGGGAACAATGACCTCACTAGATCTGGATGTGAATCCCTTCATGATCAGGTGGGCAATGTAGAAGGTCTTTCTAACCACTTTAGCAACGTGAGTGTCAAAAGAAAGGCCACTGTCAACCTGGGTCCCCCAGGTCCCTGATAACCTCTTCTGTGCTTAGAGGATTGCCACCTATATGGTAGCTTGGGGTTACCTTGCCTTTCTCGAAGGGTATGACTATACATTTTTTGGCATTTAACTTCAGGCCATGGCTCTGGCACCAGCTATCAGTTTCCGTGAGTCCCTTCTGAAGGATATCCGTGTCTGATGCACTTTCCACTATGGAGCCCAGTTTGCAGTCATCTGCAAACTTTGTCAGCCAAAGTCCTCCCGGGTTGGCCTGTACTTCTGAGAAGTAGATGCCGAACAATAGGGGGCCAAGGACCGAGCCCTGTGGGACACCACTTGTGACCGGCTTGGAGTCTGACATAGCGCCAGCAACTCTAACCCTGTGGGTCCTGTCCTTAAGCCAGTTTGCAACCCATCTTGTGACATATGGGTTTACATTTAAGTTGGTAAGTTTTTCTACAATACCTAAGTGGGGTATTGTGTCGAAAGCCTTTGCAAGGTCAAGGTAGGCTGTATGGACTGCCTTTCCCTCATCAATGGCCTTGGTGACTGTTTTGAAGAAGTTGACCAAGTTCAAAAGGCATGATCTGCCCTTGACAAAGCCATACTGGGACGGGTCCAATGTCTGCATGTCCCCTATATCTTTGTTTATGAGCTCCATTATGATCCTCTCCATAGCTTTGCAGACTAGACTTGTTAAGCTTATGGGGCGGTAATTACCAGGGTCCGTAGAGGCACCGCCTTTGTGCAGATGTGCACAACTGGACCCTAACCAGGCTGTTGTGCTCACTATGGAAATGTAAAGCAGTGATAGGACTAAAGCCCAGGATACTGTCCACCACAGTGAAAGTACTGAACCACTACACTATACAGTACTACAGTGTTAGGTCAGTATGAACAGATGTTGACAATTGTATGCAAAGTATCCCATGCAAAACCTGCAGGCACAGTATAATCTCTGTTGTGTTCACACAAAAAGCATTTGGACAGTAACTACACAACATGACACAGAACACACAACCATAAACAGGAGATATTTGTTGAAGTTCACACTCATCCACAAATGTGATGGACTGCAGAGTTCAACATATGGAAAGCTCACACTGGGCATGCTCACACACTTAG
The DNA here is from genome assembly GCF_019279795.1 of Protopterus annectens. Taxonomy (NCBI): domain Eukaryota; kingdom Metazoa; phylum Chordata; order Ceratodontiformes; family Protopteridae; genus Protopterus; species Protopterus annectens. Next base: position 1,429,575,699 of record NC_056741.1, read on the forward strand.
TCCAAATATCAGTTTAGCATTTTGCCACATATATCTGGTATATGTACGTGTTATTCCAGTAACCAACAACATTATAGCAATCTGACCAGTGCTCACACTTAAATGACTACAGAGACATACATGATATAGTATCTTCCACAGATACACAAGTTGTTCATATAAACAGGAAATGTTATGGCAATATGGACCTGCCAACACTGCTATCAGCACCAAATAATGTGCATCTGACAGTTAAACATATGGGTGTAGAGGTCAACACTAGGCTGTTTGCCCTAGGGAATGACAGCTTATCCAGAGTGTGTGTGTGTGGGTGATTGTGGTTGGTCTGTGTGCAAGTCTGTGTGAGGGAAATGTTCCTTTTAGCAACTGGGAAAACACACCACAGGATGCTCATTTCCCTTTCTAAACACTGATGATGTCAGCACCCTATAAGAAAATCAGGAGAAAAGAATTCTCCCAGTAATCTGAATAGCGTCCTCTGTTAATGCGTCTGTCTCAAGTGTCAAAACATAGTTAGGTAGGGGTTTGAATCTGGCAAGTGTGTGTGAAGGGAGGTTTGTAAGTGTGTATGAAAAGAACATCCCTTTTGGCAACTGTGAAAACACACCACAGGATGCACATTCCCCTTTCTAAACACCGATGATGTCAGCACCCTATACGTATATCAGGAGAAAAGAAATCTCCCAATAATGTGAATAGCGCGCTCAGCTAATGCGTCCGTCTCTAGTGTCATAACATAGTTAGGTAGGGGGTCGAATCCAGCAAGTGTGTGTGAAGGGGGGTTAGTGTGTATGAAAAGAACATCCCTTTTGGCAACTGTGAAAACACACCACAGGATGCACATTCCCCTTTCTGAACACCGATGATGTCAGCACCCTATAAGTATATCAGGAGAAAAGAAATCTCCCAGTAATGCAAATAGTGCGCTCCGCTAATGTGTCTGTTTTTAGTGTTTTAACATAATTAGGCAGGGGTTTGAATCCAGCAAATAGCAAGTGTGTATGAAGGGGGGCTAGTGTGTGTATGAAAGGAACGTCCCTTTTGGCAACTGGGAAAACACACTACAGGATGCACATACCCCTTTCTAAACAATATCACAATTATTTATGGCTTTTGATTCCAGACATGTCACGTGTGTTTTGCTCACACAGAATGGCCATGTGTGCGGGTTGTTTCTCACAATAATGCATGACATCGATTAAACCAGTTATGGCAATGCACACATGATGTATGTGTGTGCCAAATACACATATGTACCTGTGACCTTCAATAGTTACCATGTGTGATGCCTGCCACATGTGAATACATGGTATTTGCACTGGGTAACATTATGACTGTGGTCTTCTGTGCAGGTGCTGCATGTGGGATGTGTATATACAGTGTGAGATGTAGATGCTATCAGCCTAGTAGTGAGGGATACACACCTGGTCTGGGGCATATAGTCTACATGTTGTTGATGAAGAGGTGCTGCATGTTTTCACCTGTTGTGGGAGTGGTAAGAAGTTGTTCCATAGCAATGCAGTGACCGCATGCTAAGAACTTTTCAGCTGGGGTGTTGTAGCTACAGTAATTCATTAGCATTCAGTAATATGTCAGCATTCCTGGTGAGGGTATGATGCCAACCAAGGTCAGGGTTCTACCAGCCTGTGCCACTTGCTCAGTGAGCCCTTCCATGTTCCCTATCATGTATTCCAGTGAGGGACATCACACATCAGCTGTAGTGGCATGGACAATGACTGAGTCATATGTGTCCATGCATCTGACTGACCTGTATGCTTGTGTTATGTGGTGGACCATAGTGCCCCATGAGCATATCACTGTGGCCTTCACCTTGTCCAGCCTGGTGAGCATGACCTCACTGTACCAGACAATAAAAGTACATAACACAACTGCAGCAGGAGTGTTGTATAGCTGTACAGACTGTGCTTGTTTGGCACACAGGATTTGTGTGCTATGTGTTATGCGTGCTGTGTTCAGGCCTAACGTATGCCTGTGTGCCAGCTGCAGAGGTGTCTGCCACTCAGGCAGGATGCCATTCTTAGGCTCCACGAATGGCCCGGTGTGTTCCTGTGCTTGTATTGCTGTCAGTGTAGGTCTACATCAGACTGGTATTGCAGTCACTGTAGTATTTCATGCCACCTGACAGGTTATGCCAGTACTGGGTTCAGAGTGCTTAGTCCACAATTTGGCTATGTGTTTCCATCTCATACATGTGTTGTACATCCATGGGTAGGGGATAGGGTTGACTGTGTACATGTGGCAGCTGTGACATTACTACATGACTCACATATTCCACAACTGTACCATAGAGGTGACTGACAACTGACCTTTGCACATGCTACCATAGTATTGAGATTGCATTGGTGATTAACAGCACATAGGGCCAATGGTGAACAAGATACATAGGTTTATAGGTTCATACTAGGCTATCTGCCCTAGGGCATTTATAAACCTAGCCAGAATGTGTGTGGCTTTCACCATGCATTGTAAATCTATCTTGCTATGCCCTTTTCCAAGGTTAGTATACTGTGCCTCTGTCTAACAGTGACACATAAGTGATACCCAGGGTAAACCTACAATGTCCCATCCAGTCATTAATATTCCTCTTGAAGACAGTCACTGAGTGACTCTGCCTAACCTGTATTGGGATAATATTCCAGAGTGAAGGGAGCCTCTGAGTTATGAATGTGTCCCTCCAGCATGTCCTATGTATATCACTCCTGAGGTTCAAGTCTTTCCAGCATGTAGCTTGATGGGATCTGGATATTCTGAGGTGCAGCATGACCATTAAGTCAGGGTTTGACATGGCTTTATATGTCAGGCACAGATTGCCTATGAAGAGGCAGTATGCCACTGAGTAGAGCTGCTGTTTCTTTAACCAGTCAGTATGTGGCATCTGTTTGAGCCCTTTGATCCTCTTGTTGAGGTACTTTTGTGGTCTTTCCAGTTGCTGCAGGTGTCTGGTAAGGTGCATGCTGACAGGGGCATTGTAGTCAATTATGGGCATGATGAGGGATGAGTAAAGAGGCACAATGTCCTCCCCTGATCTACATGTGAATTCCTTCATGATGAGGTGGCCTATATAAAATGTTTTTCTAACCACTTTGGCCATGTGGTTGTCAAATGAGAGAATGCTATCAACTTGTGTACCCCAAGGTCCATAATTCCTTCATCTGTACTTAATGGATTAACACATATGTGGTACTTTGTGGTCACTTTGTTTTTGCCAAAGGGGATGACTATACACTTTTTGGCATTCAGCTTGAGGCCATGGCTGTGGCACAAGTCGTCTGTTTCTAAGAGGCCCTTTTGGAGGATCCATGTGTTGGCTGGAGAGTTGATTATGGCGTCCAGTTTGCAGTCATCTGCGACTTGCTCATCACAGTCCTTCCATGTTGGCCTGTACCTCTGATAAATATATACTGAACAAGACAGATCCAAGGGCTGAGCCTTGTGGGACACCACTTGTAACTGGTTTTGAGGCTGACATGGTTCCAGCAATTCTAACCATGTGTGTTTTGCCCTTGAGCCACTGTGCAATATATGTAGTGACATAGGGGTTAATATGTACACTGGTGAGCTTCCCTAGAATGCACAAGTGGGGTATTGTATCAAAGGCTTATGCAAGGTCCAGGTAGGCTGTGTAGACCACCTTCCCATTGACAGTGGCCTTGGTGACTGTTTCAAAGAAATCAAACAGGTTTGAGAGGCATGATCTGCCATTAACAAAGCCAAACTGTGTATGATGCAGTGTCTGTAGGTCCCCAATATCTATATTTATGAGGTTCATGATGATCCTTGCCATAGCTTTGCAGACCAAGCTATTCAGACTTATGGGGTGATAGTGTCTAGGATCTGTTAAGGCACCACCTAAATGTAGAGGGACCACTGTTGCTGTACGCCACTCTTTGGCCACATATCATGTAGTAAGGCTGGGATTGAACAGTAGTGTTATGTCTGGGTGTAGCTCTTCTTGGAGTTCATGTAGGACACAGCCTGGGACACTGTCTGGTCCCATTGATGCAGTGTTTATTGCTTTGGAGAGGGCAGCTCTTACCTGAGCATCTGAGATGTCAGGGGGGGCAGCACTCTGCTGGGAGAAATATTTGCCCTTTTGGTGTGGAGGGGGGGAGAAGGTAGCAGTGAACCTGTCCACTAGGATGTTGGCAATGTCCATGTGTTTGGTATTTCTTTTGACATCTTGGACTACCTCTGAGCATATCTGGGAATTACCACCCAGGTTCCTAACATAACTACAGAAAGCCTTGTGATTATCCTCAGTGTCTTGTGGAATCCTCTCTCAAAGATGGCCTTAGACAATCTTATGAGTGCCTGTAGTTTTCTTCTAATACTCATCAGTGATGCCTTCACATTTTGGGAGTTTGTTGTATCATTTAGCAGCTTCATCCTTCTATTGTATAGTTTGTTTATGGCTGGTGTCCACCACACAGGATGTCTGCCTTTGGAGGATTGGGTATTGCTTTTATTTGGGATTGCATGATCCATGCATTCCTGAAGGTGTCCATAGAATGCCTTTATACAGGTATCTGCAGTCTAGTCCATATTTTCAACAGGCATGGGGGCTTTGAAGGTTTTCACATCATTTATGAGGAGTGTGAACATGCTTTACATGAGTTGTTGACTGTATTCTTCTGTGCAGAGGGTGGCGTTGGGATGTGAATATCCAGTGAGATTAGTTTATGGTCTGATCTTACCAGTGAGGGATACACTTCTGGTCTGGAGCATAGAGTCCCCATGTTGGTGATGATCAGGTTCAGTATGTTTTCCCCTCTTGTATGAGTGGTAACAAGTTGTTCCATAGCATATTGGTATATAAATTCTAATAATCTGTGGGCTAGGGTGTTGGAGCTACAGTCATGCTCCCAGTCTATGTTTGGGTAGTTTAACCCACCCAATATAATGGTGTATGGACAGACCTACATATTTCCAACTGTTTTCAGGAAGGCCAAGTGCGGTTCTTGTGTTTGTGAGGGTGGTCTGTAGCAGGCTATAACCTGGAAGGCAGTTTTACCCATTGTTACTTGCATATGGATAGTCTCTGATGTTTGGTGCTTTGCCACCAACCTGGAGGTGTGGGTATCTTGGATGAATATCAATACACCCCCTCCTTTTGTGGTTTTGTGCAAGTTTTGGGCCTGAAAAGCATGGTATGAGGTATAACTTGGTAGTGCTGGGGTGCTGTTGGTAGCCCTGAATCCGGTATCTCTTACTGCACAGGTAGTGATGTTCTCCATGCTGAGGAATGTTTCGAGTGTGTGCATCATCAGGTTTAGAGTCCCTCAGTGGCATATATGACTGCTCACGTGGACAGATGCCAGGTAAGTCATATGCAAAGTGTCACAGGCAACGTACATGTGCACAGGAGAAACAGTGACATTCTGTCAAGTGAGACATGAACATACATATAGTAAGCTAAGCAGATGTCACTAGGAGTCCACAGAAGCTGTGTAACTCTGCATGGCAGGTCAGATCAGTATTCCAGGGTAACTGCAAGGAAACATGCATGCAAACATAGCTAATGTAAGCAGGGCTGCATGTAGTCCATTGTACAACAAACAAGCTGTACCACTTTCAGTAGGTAACACTGCAAATGCTCACCAGCTGACATATGAATACCTATGTCACCAAAGGTGATACTTACCAGCCCATGGACAGAAATGACATGGCCAGACATGCTGCATCCCACATGAACACATATCTCAAAAACACAGACCTCACAAAGTCAGTGTTCTTAACAGGCACAGCCCATAAGGCCAAACACAATGTGTGACACACCTATAATAAGTGATGCCATAGTCAGACACACTGACGTCCCGCTCTCCAGACTGAGCAAGGTGAGGGTCACATTTAGCTACCTGTCGGGTGATAGAATGTGTCACATAGCACAAGCACTCAGGTCACTCCACAGCAAGTACAAGTATGAGGCAGTCATTGTCCATGCTGGTGTGAACAACCTGAGATGTACCTCCCTGGACCACATGGAGAGAGACACAGAGGAGCTCTTACATCACCCTCTCAAACTCAGGAATCCCACACAGCCTTCATGATGACACAGGAGAGTATAGATTTCTCTGCAAACACCATCATACTGGGTGACTTCAACTACCCAAACATAGACTGTGAACATTACTCAAGCCACAATACCCAAGCTCTAGGGTTCCCATAGTTCAGAAACTCTTTAGCTATGGAACAAGTAGTCAACATTCCCACAAGAGGGGAAGATATACTAGACCTGATCATCACAAACATGAGTACAAAATGCTCACCACTTGAAGTATATCCCTCATTGTTGCAATCGAACCATATACTAATCACACTGGAGTACTGGATCCCCCACATATGCAAACCTCAAACACATCTATGTGTGTGTGGGAAATGCCCCTATTAGCAACTGTGACAGTACACTACAGGATGCAGATTCCCCTTTTGAAACACTGATGATGTCAGCACTCTATAACTATATTACCTGAATTAAAGCTCTCCAGTAATTCGTATAGCCCGCTCTGCTAATGCATTTGTCTCTAATGTCATAACATAGTTAGGTAGGTGTTTGAATCCTGCAAAAGGAATGTATGCGAGATAATGTGAGTGGGGTTTGTGTGTGTGCATAATGCTGTGAGGGAAAAGTGCCTTTTGCCAACTGGGAGAACACACTACAGGGTGCACATCTCTCTTCCTAAACACAGATGATGTCAGCACCCTCTAAGTACAGCATTAGAAAGCATTTCCCCCACTAATGCAAATAGTGCACTCTGCTAATGTGTCTGTCTCTAGTGTCATAACGCAGTTAGATAGGGGGGTTGAATCTTGCAAATGGAAAGTATGTGTTTTAGTGTGAGTGGGGTTAGTGTGTGTGCACAATGCTGGGGGTGGGATGTGGCAAGTATGTGTTTTAGTGTGAGTGGGGTTAGTGTGTGTGCACAATGCTGGGGGTGGGATGTGGCTTTTGCCAAATGGGGCTACGCACTGCAGGGTGCACATTTCCCTTAACAAACAGTGATGTTGACAGCACCCTATACAAACAACATGACAACAGACAACTGCCAGTACTCAGTATAGTGCTACATGCTACTGTAACACGCACATGTACCAGAACATACCTAGATAGTGTTTTGAAACCTGAATGTGGCAAGTGTGTGGATGTGGGATGTTTCTGTGTGTGCATTTCCGTATGGAAAACATGTTGGATGTGGCAATCAGGGAACCACAGTACCTGATGCACATTACACTTTTAAACTAATGAGGTTGCCTGCACCCTGTGAGTACAGGTAGAGAGGAGGAAATCGGTAGTAATCCAAATAGTGCACTTTTCAAATGTGTACCTGTCATGTGTCGACAGCTACTCATGTAGGGTAATAAATAATGGAAATGGCAGGTGAGCGTGTGCATGTGTGGGGTAGCAGGGTGTGTGTAAATGCATGTGTGACAGAACAGATACATATAGCTGAATCTACAATACAGCACATGATGCACATTCCCATAGTCAATGGTAGCATGTGATGGTGTGCAGCTGGTACACTTTGGTAAGTAGTATGGGTGCAGATAACAATTCAGGACATTCATACAGTTACTGCAGCAGGAATGCTGGGATATACACACAATCATAGTGGAGCAGTGAACAGTTACCAACATGTTACTACTTATACACATCTGTGTAGTCACCCTGTGCATCAGCAACGTGTTTACCTTTTCCTGCACTGATGTTGTAGTATGCAGGAGGTGGCACAGTGTCATCATATGCACAGGGTGTGGGTTAGGTATGCCCAAGCCAGCCACTGGTACCATCAATTGACATGTGTGTGTAAGTGTGTTTGTGAGGGGCAGCAGTACAGGGTATACCAGTGTTGGTGCAGTGTGTGTGTGTGTGTGTATGTGTTTGCCCCAGGTGTTAAATTTCTGCATGTGTGTAAGCATGCACACAGTCCCACATAATGGCTGCCATGTACAGGGTTTTGTGGACAACCACAGACTGCACCTGTCAGGTCATCCAGATCAGTGTCTGTGGGCACAGACACGGTACCTGTGCCTGGCAGGGGTGCTATGGACCATATCTGGTACTAACCCAGACTGGCTACTGTCATCGGAAGTGGGTGTGTGTTGACTGGACACAGTTCCCTGTTGGGACTGTCCAGAGCCACGTGCACGTGGTCTCCTGGGGTGTCCTGATGACAGCACTAACTCAGCATTGCTGGGACTGCTGCTGGCACTTGAGGTGCGTGAGTGGGCCTGTTGTCATCGGCGGCAACTGCCAGCTGGTGCTGTTGCCAGCATACGGCCACGTCGATGCCGCAAATGCACACCATCGCCCTGGCCCATGGACATCTGGTTGTGGAGCAGCTGTTGTATGTCCCCACAATGTCTGTCAACGACATCTGTGAAATTACGAATAGCATTCGCAATGTCACGCATGCCATCTGTCATGGCTGTGCAACATGCTGTCAGCTCCCTCAGACCCTGTCTGCTGTACCTTTCCATACGCACCTGTGCCTGCATAACAGTCCGAAACATAGTGGAGATTGACATACCTCCTTGGGCACATCGGCCAGAGGCAGTATGGCCACGGATGCCCCCACGAGAACCCATGGGCGACTGTCTGCATAACCAGACACCTACAGCAACTGGAAAAACCCCAACAGTACCTCATCAAGAGGATCAAAGGGCTCAAACAGATGCCATATGCTGCCCGGTTAAAGAAAATCCATCTGGACTCAGTGGCATACTGCCTGTTCAGAGGCAATCTGTGCCTGATGTATACAGCCATGTCCAACCCAGAAGTAATGGACATGCTGCACCTCAGGAAATCAAAATCCCATACAGCCACACGCTCAAGAGACCTGAACCTTGCACTGAAATAAATAGGACATGCTGGAGGGACAGATTCATAACCCAGAGGCTCCCTTCACTCTGTAATGAACTCACAGTACAAGTTAGGCAGAGTCCCTCATTGACTCTCTTCCATAGGAATCTGGATGAGTGGATGGGAGATCATAGTTGTACCCCAGGTATCACTTCTATGTCACTGTTAGACAGAGGCACAGTATACTAACCTCGGAAAAGGGCATAGCAAAATAAATTTTAATTGGGTGGCAAAAGACAAACACATTCTGGCTAGGCTTATCAATGCCATAGGGCAAATAGCCTAGTATGAACCTATGAACCCATGTGTACTGCTATACTACTTCTGCCATATGTTGCATGTGTGTGTGTTGTCGCAGGTAATGGCCAGATATTTCTGCACAGGCAACACTTCTGAAACACTCTGGGTGTTCATCCCAACATACTGTATGTGTGTTGCCATCCAACACTGTGATGTGGACACACATTACTCAGCCTGGATATACATATCCCAACAACACCACAAGCACAGTACACTACCTTGCTATGTATGTATATAATTACACAGTTATTCACTAGTTAGGACTGTGATGCTATCCATGCAGCCCACTGGGCCAGTGGAAGCCACAACACATACTGCTGGCCCCTTTGCAAAAGCTTACCACAGACATCCCACATAGTGCATGTAATGTGCACACACATATCTAACCCAGACCGTATGCACACCACTTATCTATCCTGTCCAGTGGACTACAGATACAGGCACATTGTATAACAATAGCAGGAGGCTACTGCAGCACAGAGCAGATTCACATGAAGGCAAGGCATCTGTGGTCAGCAGTGGTAAGATGCTTCACATTCACCAAATGCACAGATATTGGCAACATTGTTGCAGACAGTTTAGGTGCAGGTATCCCCCCCCCCCGATTCTCCTACACAAGTGGAATTAGTTATCACAGATTAATGTAACCTCCCTATCATCTCACATGTCCAGGTGAGGGTCACCCTCAACATTGCAGAACACACAGCATCACTGTTACAAAATGGTAGCCCTGGATGTGTGATACGTTCACCCCTAGAGGACATAGCACCACATTACAGACTGATATTAAACCCTGGCCATACTACAGGATATGTACCTGAACAGTGCCATACATACACAGTGGTCCCACACCAATGAGGAGGAACCTCTACTGACCCTGGGAACTACTGCATCATATGCATAACTGGCCTTGTGTTCTAAGCTATGGAAGTTTTAAGTATGGAAGACATGTACAGCAATATTACATATGTATATATATCAGGACTATGTACACACAACCTATCTCATTGACATACCTATAGATAGTGAACTATGATATATTTGGAGGTTTCACAGTAAACACAGTATTAACCTGCTACTTTGCATTACCTGTGTTTGTGTCAGCTGTTGCTGTGTCACAGGTGCTAATTGCTGTTTGCTGCTGCTGCTGCTGGTTTTGTTGCTGTGATGATGCAGTTTTTTTTATCACTGCCTTTATTGCTTTCTTTCTTTCTTTTTCTCTCTCTCTCTCTCTTTCTCTGTCAGTTTGGTGCAATGACTATATTGCATGTGTGGAGTGTTAGTACTGGATGCTTTTGTAGGTATCTGCATAGGTCCATGTGATGGCCTCTGCACCAATTGTAAGGCAGCATTTGCTAATTGCATGCAGCCAGTTGTGTACTGATTGCATGTCTCACTGTGATTTCAGGACAGTGCTATAAAAGGGTATGTGAGATAGGCGTTGCCCTTTCAGATTGTAAGGGCGTGGACCATGCTGGTATGCTGTCGACAGTGTTCTGTGAGTGTGAAGGTTAGTAAGTCTCTCATGATTCATGCTGTGTTGTAAATTCAGGTTGCTGCATTTCTCTCACCTGTTCCCTGTAGTGAGTGTGTATGCATACTGACACCTACAACTATATTTCCATATGTATTAATATATATATATATATATATATATATATATATATATATATATATATATATATATATATATATATATATATATATATATATATATATATATGTGTGTGTGTGTGTGTACATATACATACTTTCATATATGTACATTAGCTTACATTATTAAGTACAAGCTAACAATTAGCAGGGCTGTTTCTGTTAACACTAAACTAGTATGGGAATCCAGTAATTAGGACAGTAAAAGTCTACCTGACATGCTTTGGGTAGTACACATCCTATATTGCCTTTATCTTCATTCCTACTATTACATGTTCTACTTATTTTAGCACTATATTCCTGTATGAGAGTCATGGCTTACTGGTAGGTCATACAGACTAGTGTTACAATGGTCTTGTGGTAGGGCCTAATAGTATGCTTTTATTTTGCTTTCAAATTGAGTACAGGGCCTGTCAGTCAAAGTGCTGAAGGCACCTTTAAGCAGTTAAAATGGTTAGTAAGTCTCACAGGAGTCAGGCTGTGTTGCAGATTCTGGTTGCTGCATTTATCTTCACTGTTTCCTGCAGTGAGTGTGTATGAATACTGACACCTACCACTATCTTTCATATGTATTAATATATATATATATATATATATATATATATATATATATATATATATGTGTACATATACATACTTTCATATATGTACATTACCTTACATTATTATGTACAAGCTAACAATTAACAGGGCTGTTTCTGTTAACACTAAACTAGTATGGGAATCCAGTAATTCGGGCATTAAAAATCTACCTGACATGCTTTGGGTAGTACACATCCTATATTGCCTTTATATTGATTCCTACTATTACATGTTATATTTATTTTAGCACTGCATTCTTGTATGAGAGTCATGGCTTAGTGATAGGTCATAGAGGCTAGTGTTGCCAAGGTCCTGGGTTCGAGACTGACAGTGGGAATTTGTTTTTCTTTCGAAATGAGTACAGGACCTGTCAATCAAAGTGCTGAAGGCACCTTTACACAGTTAAAAGGGTTAGTAAGTCTCACAGGAGTCAGGCTGTGTTGTAGATTCTGGTTGCTGCATTTATTTTCACTGTTTCCTGTAGTGAGTGTGAATGAATACTGACACCTACCACTATATTTCATATGTATTAATATATATCTATATATATATATATATATATATATATATATATATATATATATATATATATATATAAATATATATATATATATATATATATATATATATGTGTGTGTATATATAATACTTTCATATATGTACATTACCTTACATTATTATGTAAAAGCTAACAATTAGCAGGGCTGTTTCTGTTAACACTAAACTAGTATGGGAATCCAGTAATTCGGGCATTAAAAATCTACCTGACATGTTTTGGGTAGTACACATCCTATATTGCCTTTATATTGATTCCTACTATTACATGTTATATTTATTTTAGCACTATGTCTTTGTATGAGAGTCATGGCTTAGTGGTAGGTCATACAGACTAGTGTTACCAAGGTCTTGGGTTCGAGACTGGCAGTGGGAATTTATTTTTCTTTCGAAATGAGTACAGGACCTGTCAATCAAAAGTGCCAAAGACACTTTTAAGCACTTAAAACCAGGTCTGCGCTCATTTGCGCGGAGCTCACGCATGCGTACTGGCGTTTAGCTCCACGCACACAAGCGCACACCCACTTACAAGTGCTTAAATGTGCTTACTCTTGCACACACCCGCGCTATTTTCTTTGAAAGAAAAGAAAAAAGGGTGACAGGAAAGTGGTGAAAAAGGGGTCACAAAGAGGGTAAGACAGTAGGGAAACAAGCTTGGGATTTGCAGGAAGGATGTAGGTGAGGCCCATAGCTGCCCATGTCTTTCTCAGCAACAGCTGTGCATTTGTATGTAATTTGGTGTGACATTTGAAACCTTCCACCCCTGAGAGAGGTGTCAGGACAACATTAATACCTGTTGTACAGCCAATTGTAATTAACAGTTTCAATGTCCAGCGGACATGTGTGCAACATGGACAGCTATGTATGGGGCATAATTGTTTTGTGGGTACAGAGTGCCCTTTTTGTTTTTTATCAGATGAGAGTGGTATGTCAGGTGAAGGTAGTCGGTATAGCTGGGGAGGTAGGTTGGGTAGGTTAACAGACAAGACAGACAAGACAGACAAGACGCATACAGGGGTGGTGTATGACACATGTGGGGGGGTTACACAATTGACGGGGACGGAGGTTGGGATATCCAGGGCACATGAGCCCACAGATGGCAACAGTGGAACTGATATCCCCACCCATAGGCGGTTGCCACTATTCCTTCACAGCCCAGGACGGGGCTGTGCTGGGGGCTGTGCAGGCGGGACAACGGGCATGCCCGTAAGCTGTGCCACCCGGGCCTCAAGCTGGCGTAGGGGCCCAAGAACAGAGTCTTGAATCTCCCTTCGCACCACAGACCGGACACCTTGGAGGGTGAGTGGACGGGGTCCTCCCGCCATGCTTGCAGAGGGGGGACAGGCCCAATCCCCTGCAGAGCTTCCACCTGAAGGTGGCACAGGGCCCCCGGAGGAGGGTCTGGCCTGGGCACTAGTGTCAGGTGCAATCGCCAGATGAGGTGGGAGAGGTGGGTCCGCTGGGACCTGCCTTCCCAAGCGTTCTAGGTTTGTGAGTATGTTATGTTAGTTTGGGTTAGTAGCATATTATTCCATTCAAATTAGTTGTAACAGCATGCATTGGTATTCCCATTAAACAAACACCCAGATATTAACACCATTGAACAACAGGCATATCAATATCACATGCATTATTTGAACAGAAATACACAATCAAACAACATGCAGGGTTGATTAATGGCAACAGGCCATCAGGTTTGCAGGTATGAACAGGACACATACAACAACGGACATGCATATATTTTTGAAACAACAGGACAAATGTCCATGGTTAATGAAATGTTCACATACCAATATTTAGTGAGTTTTTTAATTTGCAATTATAGGGTGGGGTGGAGAAAGAAAATGATGACACATTCATAAATTATACATTGATATACATTTGTAATAGAAACACAATTAACTTGTGGGTGATAGTTTCCAAATGATTTTTAATTGACTGTCATGCTAGACCTGTTACAGATACATCACTATCCTAGTTATTTTGAATTTGATCAGATACATCATCCTGCTACACTTTGATGACAGGGCAGGGGACAACTATGGATGTTTAGTATGTCAGACAATCATTCATTCTATCTGAAAATTGTTGACTGTCATCACCATATACAGATTTTGGCTTAAACATTCAAGATTCAGACACACTGAAATCAGTTTGGGATGTTAATTTTTAATTCCCACATGCATTTAGTTCTGTAGAACCACACTGAGGCTTATATATTCAGGAGTTATTACTACTTTATTTATTGATACATGACCCTTTCTGTCACTCTAACACATCCTGCTATTGCACAGTTCAGGTTGGTACTTCTAGGCTTTGTTCACATATTAGACCTGTGGGGATTCAAACACTTTCCAGCAGCCTCACTTCTGTCATGATTCAGCATTTCAACAGGGGATATATCTCACATGTGATTAACTCAGCTTCTGAAGCTGTACTCTTGAGACTACTGCAGGTTATACTACATTTAATTAATGGTGGGACATCTGTATTACAGAACTATTTATTTCTATCAATTATATTTCTAGTTTCACTTGCATACTGATGAACTTGTTGCAGCCATACCTGCAGACTTTCACTTGTTGCTTGCACATTCTATTACTTTTAATCAATACAATGCAGTGTTCTGCTACGTGCTACACTATAACATTTATTTACAAGTACTAGGTGGGGTTACTAACCTGCATGGTGGCGCAGCCGCACCAGCCTGCGGTCATGTGCCCTGCGATTCGCAGAGCGGACACCTGCAGCTGTAATACAAAACAAGTAATATTGGAATACACATCTCCATGGTATCAGCTAGTTGAATTCCTTACATGCATAAGTAAAATGTAACTTACTCAGTAGTGGGGCGTTGGGCATATACCGGGCCTCCTGGATCCATTGGGTCAACTGGTCTTGTTTACGTCGCTTCAGGTCTGCATAGTGGTGACGGACCTGCTCACCGGTATGTGGAATCCCAGTAGCACTAGTGAGATCATGAGCCAACTGGTCCCATGCCTCCGCCCTGTATGCTCCCCATGAGACCTGGCCCTGCATGAGTTGGGCCTCATGATGGTTAACTAGGAGCCAGACCATGTATCTGGACTCCTCAACGCCCCACCGCTGTGCTCGAAAGCAACGTCCCTCCCCTACTCCACTCATTTTGCCTGCAGGTCTATTCTACAATCGTTTATGCTGTGTATTCCCGCCTATGGGGCTTATATATGCCGATTTTCCCGCACATTTCTATGATTGGCCATTTTGGAATTGTATCAACTTCACAGAAACTGCTTTATCATGCTCCATTTTGGATTACATCCTATATATATATATATACATCCTATATATATATATATATATATATATATTGCTAAGTACTGCTGTTGTCATGGCTTAGTGGTTTAGTACCTTGACTCTAGTGCATGGTATCCTGGGTTCGAATCTGACCATTGATTTTTAATTTTTATGACTGTCTAGAAATGAGTACAGGACCTGTCAATCAAACATGCCAAAGGCACTTTTAAGCACTTAAAACCAGGTCTGCGCTCGTTTGTGCAGAGCTCACGCATGCGCACCGGCGGTTAGCTTGTGGGCACGGCGCACACCTCCGCGCAAATGGTGTGCGCTGGGTTAAACCTTAATTGGCTATTAACACGCATGTTAAGCTAAGCACAGCTAGTTGCACACAGTTTGAGCCTGTTAAACCAGTGCTTAGCTACGGGCAAGCAATTTGCAGCCTTTGAAACACTACTCAACTACGGTTACTCTGTCTCACCTTGTTTGACAGCAGCTTAGCTATCAGTACATTTCTAAATATTTTTATTATTGTATTACTTGAAAATATATGCTCCATTTCATTCCATTTTACAAAAGGAAATACTTTTACATTTGTACAATACTGTCAGGGGCCTTTTTAGTGCTTATTTACAAAAAAAAAAAAAAAAAGGGGTGCTGTGTGGGCTCGAACCTTGCCTGCCTGCTCTTAAGCCGACAACTCTACCGCTATGCTATTACTTCTTGACTTGCTTTGCATATTTAGTTCTTATATCCTTTTCCACTGATTGCTAACTGCAGTTGCGCTAGTAGCACACCCAAGCACCTGGCACACATTAGCAAACATTTACGGGGTTTTAAAAAAAAAATAAAACAGTTTTCATTTTCATTTTATAACATCTGTTCACTTTTTACATTGCTGGTCTGTGGGGGCATGTGTTGTGTAGTGTGTTTATTCACATTTCCATGGCCTCTCTCATGGCTGTTTACTTTCTGCCATTCTAGACTTCCGGGGCCGTGTCCGCTTGCAGGGCTTAGTCTACGGACACGCCCTCTACTGTCTTACATGGACCGTGTAAGAGTTAAAGTGTAATTCAGCATGCCTCATGCACCTCATGCATATGCATGACATGCTGACATCACACCGTTTAACTGCAGCCTCCATGTAAGAGTTATAACTCTTACACGGAGGCTTCCTGAATTTGGCCCTATGTTTTATGTATGTGTTTGTAAATAGTTTTGGGTTTTTGAAAGTAGTGCTTAATACATGTTATGCATCCATAATAAGTAAGTTTTCAGTAGATTTCAAGTCAGCTCAGAAGAAAGGTCTTTCAGTTAGTAATAACATACACATGATAGTCTATGGCTTATAAATGTTTATCATTAAATATTAATGGTTTGAACAATAATATCAAAAGAGCTGGTTTGCTTAAATATATCAAAATGCATACAGCCCAGATCATCTTTTTACAGGCAACCCATCTATTAAAAAAGACCTACAAAATACTCATTTAATGGCTATACCATTCTTGCTAATTCATGTTTTAAGACTAAGAGAAGGGGTACTCTTATTCTATGGAAAAATACTTATACTATGCCAAGAATTATAGATACAATTTCAGATAAAGATGGGATGCTAAGCATGGTTATTTTGGAAATCAATAGGAAGTATTATACTTTGAATAATACATGCTAGATACCAGGACTAAGTACTAAATATGTTGACAAATATCTGGACCTGATTACTTTAAATGCAAAAGGGGAAAAACATGTGATTTTTACTGTCTATTCTCAGGCAATGATACTTCTAAAAATGGTAAAATAAAACTAACATCTCAAGCCAAAAAGTTAAATGGCTTTACAAGCCAGATGAACCTTAAAGATGTACATGGTCTAAGGGAACATTATTCCTTATTCTGTACTCACTATTCATATCGGTTTGGTACACAAACAAGCATTGATAAGGTCTTTGTATCAAATAATATATACTCTAAAATAAGTGATGTATCTATAATGACTTGTCCACTTTCGGACCATAATGCTATAAACTTTACATTGACTATACAATCAGATGATTTAAGATTTCTACAGAGAATTCCTGCTTACATAACTAAGTTAAATGACTTTAGGGAATGGATAATGAAAGAAATAGACATGTTTACGGAAACAAATGATAGTGGTGAAGTAACTGATGCTATACTATGGGACACCTTTAAAGTTTCTATATGTGGTAGAATAAAATCTTGGTACCTTAAAAAAGGACAGAGTGGAACAAATAACTTTTAGACTTACAAAAAAGCATAAACAAGATAAATATGGACGCAAAACCAAATAATAAAGTAGCACATAATGAAATTATTAAGATAAATCAAAAATACTTAGAAGTTCTGAATCATAAGGTAGCCATAAACCTGGAAAATTTGAAATTGCAATCTTATGCTATAAATCCCAAATAGTGGTAAGATCCAAAAAAAAATAAACAATTAAAATCTTATTAATGAGATAACATATAAAAGTGATGTTTCAGTTAAGAGTACATCTAACTTAATGGGCATATTGGAAGTGTTCAAAAACTACTATAAACATATAAATAATAACACACCACTTTTGGAGACAGATAATGTAATAAATACTTTTATTCAAAAAATATAAATACTAAGGTGTCAATGCAACAAAATAACATACTAAATAAACAAATAACACTAAAATAAGTGAAAAAGCAAATTAGAAGATAATAAAACTCCAGGACTGGATGGAACAATTCCTGAACTATATAAGAAATTTCCTGAATATATAATAAAGAAAATGATGAGTGCCTTTACTGTGGTTAAGCAAAAATGTATAACACCTCCATAATGGAAATACTCAATTATCTCTCCCATATTAAAACTAAGTAAGGACCCCAAATCTTGTGATTCATATAGGACAATTTTGTTACTAAACACTGATTATAAAATTTTCATGACAATATTACCTAATAGGATAAAGAAAATATTATCTAAACTAATACATAATGATCAGACAGGGTTTATTCTTCATAGAAAAGTGCAAGATAACATTATTAAATTACTATCATTAACAGACATAGCATGCAAATACAAAAAAAAAACTATTATCAGCCTAGACATAGAAAAGGCTTTTGATTCTATTAGTTGGTCTTATCTACAAAGAATTCTGATTAGTTTTGAATTCTCCTCAGATTTTCTAAAGTTATTTAAAGAAAATTTATAGCCAGACACAAGCTTATGTGAAAATTGGATTATGTCTATCCTCACCACTAGAAATCCTCAAGGGAACTAGACAAGGTTGTCCTTTGTCACCATTATTGTTTGCTCTTTCACTGGAACCTTTTGCTACATATATTAGAAACAAGCAAAATATAAAAGGCTTTCAAATTAATAAGGACTATTCTCCTAAGATATAATTATTTGCTGATGATATGTTGTTAATGTTGGGTGATATTGATGGTTCTTTGCATGATGTTATAAATACCTTAAGCAAGTTTGAAATAACTTCAGGGCTTAAATTTAATCATAATAAATCCAAAACATTACTACTTAACAAAAAGATCAACAAAAACCTAAGAGAGAATAGGCTGTTTAATTGGGAGAATGATGTATTAGAATATTTGGATGTCAGTATAAAGAGTACATGGAAAGAGTCTGTTAAACTAAACTACATTAATTTAATAACCACCATTAGTGAACTAATCAAAAGATGAAATAAAATGTTCTTCATGATGGAGGATGGGCTGTCTTTAATTAAAATGATAATTTTACCTAAAGTTTTGTTTTATATACAGCCATTGATACTACCCCCTCCCAAAAACCTATTTAAAAAATTGGATTCCATGCTACGTAAATTTTTATGGTTCCCCCTAAAACCTAGGATTGCATATAAATGGCACATTAGAGCTTGGAACAGTAATGGGATAGCATTCCATAGCTTAGATCTTTATTCCAAATCAGTTATAATTAATGTAACATTACATTGGATCACACCTACCTATATATCTGGCTGGAAAACAATACATGATATTCATATAACTGACATCAGAATTATAGAATATCAATTTAAGGAACAATATGGAATATGTAGAGTTCATTGGCTTTTACGTGAATTTTGTTTATTTAATAAGAAGTTTGATCTTTTTATGGCATTAATCAAATATTTAATAACTTTAAAAATATAATTGATTGTAATTACAACATTAAACAATTTATATTTTGTATATTCCCTATAGCATACTCCCGTGATTGCCTATATTCTTTCAGCATCAATGTGATGCAAAACTTAAAGGAAAATAACTTGATATGCTGGCATCAGTTTATTGAAAATAAGAGTGTTAAACCACAAAACTCTCCTTTATGTAGTTTTGATAATAGTCAAGATGGTTATTTATACACTCATTATGTCAGTTTATAGAAAACAAAATGAGAGTATCAATCAACCTAGAGACTGAATCTATACCTAGTTTGATTCAACTTTTTATTAAGTGTCTTGAAAATACAGATAATCAAAAATTAAGTATCTCACCTATCTATAAGATACTAAGAGAATACACTCTAAAGTTTGACTCAGATTTTTGAAATGACTCTGTATAGATTAATGGAGAACAAATATCTGATGAATCCAAAAAATTGTTATTGAATTCCATATATGGTACCTCTTCTTCATTATATTGGAGATTGTATACATGGAAAT
Organism: Protopterus annectens; assembly: GCF_019279795.1. NCBI lineage: Eukaryota > Metazoa > Chordata > Ceratodontiformes > Protopteridae > Protopterus > Protopterus annectens. Next base: position 1,429,595,626 of record NC_056741.1, read on the forward strand.
TTATGAATATGAGTTTAAAATATAAAATAAATCTTATACTCAAAAATAGTGAAAGTAAATGTTGGAAATGTGATGAATTACTAGAGGTCAACTAGGTTCACATGTTCATTGAATGTAGAAATGTTGTTCAATTCTGGAAAGACTTCACATATTTTGTAAATGCTTTATGGTCTGACAGCTGTCATATTTCTAACTCACTAATCCTATTCAATGTTCCTATACTTGATGCAATACCTAAATCTCAAGTTCAGTTACTCTGGTCAATTCTTGCAATTGCCAGAAAAGTTATTACTTTGAACTGGAAAACTAAACAAGATTTGATGTTTAAAGATTTATTAATTTAGCAAAAGTTGTTTGTAAAAAAGAACTGCAAACCATTTGTTATAGAACTCATAACATTACTCATAAAAAAATAGCATGGCAAAAATTGGAAAACCTTTTGAACAAATACTGATAACTTCTCATAGATAAAATGATTGTTTATCAAGGATGAATGCAAATATTGTAAACAGTTTTGTTATTGTTTTATTGTATTTGTTATATGTACATTTGCGTATATTTATAATAAAAACAAAATAAAAATGTTTTTGAAAAAAATCAGCAGTAGTCAGTCATTTTTATCTATCTACAGCTTCCATTACTGACTGTGTACATTGCAAATGTCTGACTGTTGTAAAACATAAATAATAATAATAATAAAATACATAGTGATGCGCTTCAAATTTGTTTCTCAGAAATACAGAGTAATCACAGTAAAGCAGCCTGTCATACTTCACACTAATGCGCACTACGTCTGCAAAGCCAGATAAGTAACTCTTTAAACTGAACAAATGCTAAGAAGGTCAGTTACTTTCATCCAGAGGTAGCTTCCATACCCATCTAACAGTTATATCCACTTCTATGTGCAGTTCGGGCATCTAATTGCGATAAAAAATGATGGTGATGTTATATTTCAGCTTTGCTCTACACAAACAGTTGCCACACATTAAAGTAATTCAGGTTACTTTTCACATGTCAAATTACACCTTCAAAGCCAGAATAATGAGCAAAGAACAGTTGCAGACAGTAATGTTCCTCCTCAGACAACACCATTTGTCTGTGCATATGTCAGATACCCAAGTTGCTTCACACAAATCACTTAGTCCAACAAATAAAAAGGACAGCAGATAGTCATTTTATACACAGGCAGCTCCAGCAATTACAGCTACCTTGGTTTTGTACATCACAGACACCCATGTACATGACATTAATCCTGTAAATCCAGAATAACGAAGAAATAACAGCATCAGATGCCCAACTCTTGAAGCAAAACATAGTAGTCTTGGGCAAAGGTTCAGTATTGCTCTCATATATTCGGAGATTGCTATAATAACAGATTTTGCATTGGTGTATGTTTTCTAGGACCTCTTTTCAGTGGAGATCCTACGCTGTATTCATTCTTACTAGGGGAAATTTGACTACGATAATGCAGAAGTTTTCCACTCTTTCACTAGATGAAATGAGAGGGTTGAGAAAGAGAGAGAGAGACTAAGGCTCAGGATAATAATAAGCACCAAGCTAATTCAGTGAGTAATGTTGTGGAAAATATAGTTTTAGTCCTTATGTTAAGTGAAGGCAGACTGGAGAAGTTCACCTGTTTGCAGTGCTAAATGAATGGAGAGGGACCAGGAAATGATAGTGCATTGTCAAGGAGCAATGCAGTTGAGAAATGTGATGTGGAATTTTGCAGGAACTTTACAAGATGAGTATGTTTCTGTTGAGAAACCTTTGTCAGAAGAAAAGATCCATATGCAGAAGAAACAGGTATCGAAGGAATTGTCTGAGAATTATATCAAAGTGGCTGGAGAAAAGAGCAAATCAGCTCAGCATTCCTTAGCAACTGTGGCTGCCGAAAGAGGAAAAGATGATTGAGCAGAAAATGCATCAAAGAAAAAGGCCAGCAATAATAATAAAATTAAAAATGGACAATGTTACTTTGTCAAATAAATTTATGGAAAAAATAGTAGCTCCTCTGTGAACTGAGGCTCAGAATATCTTTCCTTGATTCATTTAAAGCAGAACAGTTCTGCAATATTAATTTTTTTAAATATATTTGTTGACTGGGTAAGCCCATTAGACAAACTGTCCCTTTTCAGTGACAACCCGGGAGCACTGTCTGGTATAGTGACCTGTTCAGAGTCGCACAGCAGGAAATGAAGGTGGAACGAATCAAATCCTATACTCTGAGCTCAGGAAGTAGCGCATTAACAGCTCAGACCTTTAGTCAACTGCACACACCTCATGGATGAAAACGTTCATCTACGCAGTGAAGAAAAACAAGGGCTTGTAACCTGGAATGATTATGTGTTTACAAGCGCAAAAAACAGTTTAAAAAGGGTGACTTTGCAGTTTAGAACTGACTAGGTAGAGTAACAAAAACTACAGGATTTTTTTAGTGTGTATTGTGAAAAGGTTGAGACTGTTGCAAAGAAAACGGTGAAAGATGATTGCAGAGTAGGAGACGGGGAATGGCGTTAGTGTTGATTGAGTTTACATGTAATATATTTCTTATGTAATAGTTATGAATAGAAAAAGATGAACTGTAAAATATTTGGGTAAACAAAAATGTGATTTTTTTTTTTTATGGGGTTAATCAACATTAAATTATTGATTGTGATAAAAGACAACTGGCTCAGTGTGTTGAAATGCAAAAAAAAAAAATCTGAACTGCTATATACAAATGTTTGGAAGAAGGACATTTGTATTTTGAGTGCAGTGAAGATGGGTCTATATTATAATAACGAACGATCAGATGATCAAATGTTGTTATATCGACCTCTAAAGCATGAAAACTCAAAACAGTGAATAACCAGAACAGCGATTTTTTCCCAGAGAAAAAAATCGCTGTTCCCCCAAAAAAAAAAAAAACACTAAACACTGTTCCCCCCACATGCCCCCTACTTAAATATACCAACTCTGAGATCGCACTACAGTGAAGGAAATGGCACAATCCAGACGGCCGGCCCAGCGATTTCTTTCCCTGGGAAAAAAATCACTGTTCCGGTCGTTCGTTATTTTGCCGGTTCGACATTTGTTGTTTGACCTAACAGTGTTTGATCATCTGATTGTACGCTAAACTAAAGTAGACCCATGAAGACAGGGTGAGAGGATTACACAGTGATATGAAGAAAGAAGATGAAAATGAGTGACATAAAAGGCCAGATTCCAAAAGAGTTTCTCTCAGTGTACATCTGCCCTGATTCCAAAAGAGTTGATTTCAGTGTAAGTAACTTACTTTGGTGTAAGGCCTATCTAGAAAAAGGCTTACACCAAAGGCCAGATTCCAAAACACCTGCTCGCAGCCTGCACTCAGTGTAAGTGGTCATTTCCACTGAGAGCAAGTCTTTTGGAATAGGGCCCAAAGTTTCTAAAAATGAGAGAATATGTAATATAGAAGAAAATGTTTCTCCTGATTTTAAACACAGTATGGGGAAAATATATGAAGAGATGAAGCAATAAAATCATGTTTCAGCAGATATAGTTACATAAAGCCAGTATGACATAATAAGGGAAGAACATAAATGGAAGGATATGAAAGAGGAAGGAAAAGTGAGTTTAAAAAAAGCTCTGCTGGGGATATTTTAATATATAGGAGAAAAATGAAAAGAGGTAAGCATTCAGGGAAGGATAAATGGTAATTTTCACTTTTATCAGTAAATGTAAATAGTATAAAAATAAGATCAAATGAGGCATGATGTTACAGTCATATTGGAAAGTTCGGTACTTACATATTATCGTAACCAGATTCCTAACCTGTCATGATTTTTAATTTTTTCGTGAAACAATGTCTGTTTACCTAAGATGGGGTATGTAAACTCATTACTACTATTCTGTCAGATTGTTTTTCACATAGGAAGAGGAATAACAGCAGAATTCTCTTCCCGGGGAGCATCCTTTCCCAACCTATAAACATGACTGCTGCTTCTGAGTCTTCGTTAATGTTACAGCTGATGAAACTCTCCATGTTCCCAACAAGACAATCGGCCCATTTCAAAGCACTTTATGTGCCAACAGAGTAATCTGGGATTGTTAAATTTGGTACATATTTCTGTGAATCTTTCAGCATTTGCAGCACCTCTTGTTACTAGTGTAAGTGGCTGTTGGGAGTAAACAAGTTCAGATTAACAGTAATATCTGTGTGAAGTGAGATAATGTTTAACACCCCTGGCACAGGAGTTCTGCTGGGGAGAAAGGCAGTGGTCTGTGAGGAATCACTGCCCAGTTACTTATTATTACTTACAGGCACGATTTCGTTTGATGATTAGTGCCCATGAAAGTTAGACGGTATATTCATGAGTAACCTCCCTTGCTAAGGTTGCAATGAGGAATGCAGGATTTGTAATGCAGTGTAGCACTGCGGAGTTCACAGAACAAATGAAGTATGCCATGCTGGAGTAGAAAATTTGACCGTTATTGCTCTTCCTGCCTCATACCCACAGTGACACACTACTACTTAGTTGTGTACACACACCTTTTATGGTTAAGATAACTGTTTTTGCCCAAACGTAAAAGATTATGCCACTTCAGAGAATCTGGTTGCGATAATACATGTAACAAAAGTTCTTATTTTATTTTATTTTAGTTTATTTTACAATTGCTTACTGGGGTGGTACACTGATCACAACTGACAATTAGCAGGTACTTCATGGGCAAAATAAATCACAATCAAGATTAAAAAAGAACAAAGAGGCAGTAGGATCTACATATCAAAAACAGAATAGAAAGTAAACATAATAAAACTATACAGTGGCAATTAATAGCTGTAGCAACAATTCTGAGAGAAATATAAATTTTACAGTTCACAAGATTATACTACAAGTTACATAATAGTGGAAATGCTGTGGGGTAATGACAGGGGATGCTGGAGGAGTTATAAAGTATTAGTAGAGTAATGCTAGAGGTTGAAAGTCCCTTATGTGATGCGGCCTACTGTGTGATAAGTACAGATTGATTTGGTGTGAAGGTATTTTTCAGTTCAGCTCTAAATGTGTAGAAAGGGGATTGTAGTTCCTTTAGGTGGTTGCTTAAGGGATTCACATATTTTAGAAGGAAGAATGGTGAAAGAGTGGTAGATGCAGTCTATCATTGTCCATTAGGGTTGCTTGAAGTGTCAGAGGTTGTAGTGTATGTTTAGTATAAAGTTTGGTAGCTAGTGGTGGCAATGAATTAGGCTGGAGAAGTGTGGAGATGAGAGAGCCTAGTAGCACATCTACTCTGCTCTGCACTTGGAGTCATTTGGCCTTTTTGAAGCTGATGCAGTGGTGGTCTTGAGAGGGCCATCTAGTGCTGAAGCAACAGATTTGTTTTCGAATGGCTGTAGTAGGGAGGAGTTTTTCTTAGAGGCTGTGGCTACTATGCGCTGTCCATATTAAAGCTGGGTCAGAAGGCCTCCTTTGTCTAATGCTGCCCAGACTGGTTTAAATAGGAAAGGTGAGATTTTCCTGGCCCAGAGGAGAAGTGAGTAAACTTTTGCCCTTGATTTTTCTATATGGATATTGAATGTTAGTAATTGGTCCAGCCATAAACCAACATATTTGAAGGAGATGATGGCTTCTATTAGTGTGTCACAAAGGGTAGTAATATTGAGGGACTTTGGTAATTTTTGAAGTTTTTGGGTGGTGCCAAATAACATGCTTTAGATTTTTGTAGGATTAAGTGCTAGTCTGTCATTAATGAGGCAGGAACTGATGGAGTTAAGGTCTTTTTGTAGTCATGTTTAGACAGTAGAGTGGTAGCTTCTTTACCTAAAGAGTACCATATCATCAGAGCAGAGGATGACATACAGATTAAGAAGGTCATTAGGTAGTTTGTTAATGAAAATAGAGTAGAAAAGAGGAGCTCTGTTAGAATTTTGGAGTACTACCACTGAAAAGGTATAGATTAGGAGAAGGAAGAGACAATTTTAACTGTGAAGATTCTGTTCATGAAGAAGTTTTGGAACCAGGAGATGGATATGTTATTAATGCCAATGTTCAGAAGAGAGAGAGGGAGCTTGTGGCCGAAACTGTCAAAGGCATTTGTGAGGCCAACAAATACCACTGCTGTCAAGTTACCATTGTCTATATGGAAGAGAATGTCATCAGAAAGGCACCAAAGTGAAGTCATTGTACTATGACCTGTTCAGAATCCATGTTGTTTTAGGGTAGGTAGATGGTATTGTTCAATGTAGCTTGAGAGTTGTATATATATATATATATATATGATTTTTTTTCTAGCACCTTGCATAGACTGGGTACACTAGAAGTTGTAAGAATATGTGAAGTGTTTTGGGCTTTATTTTGTTTGGGTAGGGGGTAATAAGTGCTGTTTTCCAGATGTTTGACATTATAATTTGTATCAGGCAAAGCTTATAGATGTGATAAAGATGCTGGATAAGGAATTCCCTGCAGTGGTAGAGGAAAACAGCAAAAGCTGTGGTGTGACCCTGAGGGCAGTCTGTGAGCATGTTTTCAAGTAGGTTACTGATCTATTTATATGAGATTTTTGATAAAGGGGAGTGGTCTGGGAGAGAGGAGAAGGAGGTGGAAATGCTGATAGATTGTGAGGGTCGGCTAAACTCTGTGACAATATCAGAGCAGGTGAGTGGTCCTTGATTAATCTGGGTTAGGTTTAGAACATATTTGTTGCCAAAGGACTTGCATCCAGTGAGCAAACTGACCTCACACCAGAAGTGTTTGGGTTTATTTAAGAGAGACACTGGAGATGGCAGAACGATATGCTCCCAAAGACAGGCTAAAGTCACAGTTTGTCTAAATGACTTATACCAGTTCCAAATACAACGAAACTTCAGTCTTCAGATAGTAACCTCCAGGCAACAATTATATAAACAAAATGTTTATTATAAAGGCAAGCGCTTTCACCGTTTAAGGCTTCATCAGGACAATACAAAAATCCATTGACATAAAGAGTATCTTTAAATACTTTAAAATGCAGTGACATCATTTCCACTTTCAATTAATATAATGAACATGCTCCTACAGTTAAATCGCAATCACCAAAGTTCTAACATTAAAACACACGCACTTATAAAAGTGCACTATAAGACTTCATCATTTAAAATAGGAGGCTATTCTTATTAGCAAAATAACATATAAGACACTATAAATCTCTAAATCAAGTCTACTAAATATTTCTAATATTAAAAACATCTTCATATAAAAGCATTCATACAAAAATAAAGAATACAAATGAAGCTAAAAATAAACGACATACATATTTAAACTATATTCCATTCAACAGTCTCAATAGACTGTATCTTGTCTATTACTTAAAAGTAAAGCAGCATATAAATCATGCAATAATGCAATTTCAAACTAAATAATCCTCGAAGCTGCAGCTGCACCTAAGATAACTCATTACCTTAGTGGTCTACCTTTTAAGACTGACTTGATGGATACCCTATCATTCAACCCTGGCGTAATATCTGCTCTGAGCCTAATAATCCACCGACTTTCAAACTCTTCGGTTTTATTTCTAATATCTCCTCTTCTAATATTAGGAAAATTCCTTTGAATAACTTGAAACCTAAAAGTATGGTCTGGGGTATTACTACAAACATGCTTAGAAAGGGCACTTCTCAGTGATTTATTATTGATATCATACACATGTTCTCTAACCCTGTCCTTCAACCACCTGTCAGTTTTGCCCACATAAAATGATGGGCACCTGGTATAGGTGGCAAGGTAAACAAGGTGTCGAGTAACAGAACTAGCATGTACTTTAAAGACAAATTCTCGAGCAGTAACCGGGTGTATAAACTTATTGGAGCTATCGATGTATTTACAAAAATTACATTTCATACATGGCTTTGTACAACAATCCATTCATGCATTGGATGGATCAGTTCATAAAATATTAGGACCACAAAACATCCTATGTAAATTCATCTTGTTTTTGTATGTAAAGCTAGGTATTTCACCTATCAGCTTATGTATCTCAGGATCAACCTTAAGTATATCCCAAAACTTCATATATACATCTCTAATCTGGCTAACATCCTGTGTATAGTAGATACACACCCTCATTTTATTCTTACGTACATCACTACTTTGGTTAATTAACATTGTCTCATTTTGATTTCTAGTGGCAAAATAAGGATAAGCTCTATTTTGTCATAGTTCATCCATGCCTAAAAGACCTGTTGAAATCCCTTCAGTAGTATAAGATCTTTCCTCTAATTTCTGTGTAAGTTTAAATAGTTCACCTCTAAAACTTGAATCACACGAATGTAGATGAGATACCCTCATAGCCTGGCCTTTAATAATATTTTTAAATATAAACTTGGGGTGCATACTAGATCTATGTAAAAGTGCATTCCTATAGCACTCTTTTCTATATACACCCGTATTAATGAGGCCACTAGTAGTTCTCTCAACAAATACATCCAAAAATGAAACCCTATATTCAGATGCATCTAAGGTAAATTTTAAGTAGCTGGTTAAAGCATTTATCTGTTGTAAAAATTCAGCCAACTTAATATCATCCGAGCTCCAAACAAGAAAAAGATAGTCCACAAAGCGAACATAAAACTTAACAAACTGTCTGAAATAATCCAGCTTAAACAAATGGGTGTTCTCCCAATCAGCCATAACCAAGTTGGCGTAGCTACTGGCACATGAAGTGCCCATAGCAACGCCATCTCTCTGAAAATAAAACTTATCATCAAAAGTAAACATGTTATTAGTAAGAACTATATCCATCAAGCTGTATATCGTCTCAACTTGTATGCTAGTGAAGGAACCACAATTCTCTAGGCATCTACGTATGCCCATTAAACCTTCTGAATTAGGTATACAGGTAAACAATGATTGTACGTCCAGAGTGGCAAAAATAAGATGTTCATTTGGAGCAACTCCCTTCATGTTGTCATACAACACAATTAAAAACTGCTGTGTATCCTTCAATATATATGCATACTGGTTAACCACTGGTCTTAACTTAGTTTCTGGGTATATAGATATGGGTTCAGTCACCCAACCTCTCCCTGCCACTATTGGTCTCATGGGGGGACTCCTAGGATTCTTATGAGTCTTGGGTAAACCCTGTATGCACGGGATCATAGGTTCACTGACTGAAAAATATTTAAACAACTCATCAGTAATCCTAGCTGTATCAGCCATCAACACAAGTGAGGTTGATACCTTTTCAACGATCCTCTCTAAATGTTGAATGCTTATGTAGTTATAAAAATGTGCATCACTCAAAAGGCGTTTCATACTTGAAATATAATCTTTAGTATTCATAATTACAATAGGTCCACCTTTGTCAGCCGGTCTGATGACAATATTGTCATCATTCCTAAGATTCCTTAGTGCAAGCCTATGTTTATAATTCAAATTTCCATACCATCTCTTATGACGGTTATTCTCAGCCCTTATATGTAACTCTTGTTCCACTAGCTTAGAAAAAGCATCCACTAGTGGATGTAGAATAGGAACGTAACTACTAGGTTTTTTAAAGTGCTCACGTCCATTACTATAGTCAATATGACCATAGTTTAATTTTAATTGTAAGTTACGTGTAAATAATTTAAGGTCCACTACTGAATCAGCAATATACACCCGGTTACTGCTCGAGAATTAGTAGTAGAATGTAGTTACGTTCCTATTCTACATCCACTAGTGGATGCTTTTTCTAAGCTAGTGGAACAAGAGTTACATATAAGGGCTGAGAATAACCGTCATAAGAGATGGTATGGAAATTTGAATTATAAACATAGGCTTGCACTAAGGAATCTTAGGAATGATGACAATATTGTCATCAGACCGGCTGACAAAGGTGGACCTATTGTAATTATGAATACTAAAGATTATATTTCAAGTATGAAACGCCTTTTCAGTGATGCACATTTTTATAACTACATAAGCATTCAACATTTAGAGAGGATCGTTGAAAAGGTATCAACCTCACTTGTGTTGATGGCTGATACAGCTAGGATTACTGATGAGTTGTTTAAATATTTTTCAGTCAGTGAACCTATGATCCCATGCATTCAGGGTTTACCCAAGATTCATAAGAATCCTAGGAGTCCCCCCATGAGACCAAAAGTGGCAGGGAGAGGTTGGGTGACTGAACCCATATCTATATACCCAGAAACTAAGTTAAGACCAGTGGTTAACCAGTATGCATATATATTGAAGGATACACAGCAGTTTTTAATTATGTTGTATGACACCATGAAGGGAGTTGCTCCAAATGAACATCTTATTTTTGCCACTCTGGACGTACAATCATTGTTTACCTGTATACCTAATTCAGAAGGTTTAATGGGCATGCGTAGATGCCTAGAGAATTGTGGTTCCTTCACTGGCATACAAGTTGAGACGATATGCAGCTTGATGGATATAGTTCTTACTAATAACGTGTTTACTTTTGATGATAAGTTTTATGTTCATAGAGATGGCGTGGCTATGGGCACTTCATGTGCCAATAGCTAGGCATACTTGGTTATGGTTGATTGGGAGAACACCCATTTGTTTAAGCTGGATTATTTCAGACAGTTTGTTAAGTTTTATGTTCGCTTTGTGGACGATCTTTTTCTTGTTTGGAGCTCGGATGATATTAAGTTGGCTGAATTTTTACAACAGATAAATGCTTTCACCAGCTACTTAAAATTTACCTTAGATGCATCTGAATATAGGGTTTCATTTTTGGATGTATTTGTTGAGAGAACTACTAGTGGCCTCATTAATACGGGTGTATATAGAAAAGAGTGCTATAGGAATGCACTTTTACATAGATCTAGTATGCACCCCAAGTTTATATTTAAAAATATTATTAAAGGCCAGGCTATGAGGGTATCTCATCTACATTCGTGTGATTCAAGTTTTAGAGGTGAACTATTTAAACTTACACAGAAATTAGAGGAAAGGTCTTATACTACTGAAGAGATTTCAACAGGTCTTTTAGGCATGGAAGAACTACGACAAAATAGAGCTTATCCTTATTTTGCCACTAGAAATCAAAATGAGACAATGTTAATTAACCAAAGTAGTGATGTACGTGAGAATAAAATGAGGGTGTGTATCTACTATACACAGGATGTTAGCCAGATTAGAGAAGTATATATGAAGTTTTGGGATATACTTAAGGTTTATCCTGAGATACATAAGCTGATAGGTGAAATACCTAGCTTTACATACAAAAACAAGATGAATTTACATAGGATGTTTTGTGGTCCTAATATTTTAGGAACTGATCCATTCAATGCATGAATGGATTGTTGTACAAAGCCCTGTATGAAATGTAATTTTTGTAAATACATCGATAGCGCCAATAAGTTTATACACCCGGTTACTGCTCGAGAATTTGTCTTTAAAGTACATGCTAGTTGTGTTACTCAACACCTTGTTTACCTTGCCACCTGTACCAGGTGCCCAGCATTTTATGTGGGCAAAACTGACAGGAGGTTGAAGGACAGGGTTAGAGAACATGTGTATGATATCAATAATAAATCACTGAGAAGTGCCCTTTCTAAGCATGTTTGTAGTAACACCCCAGACTATACTTTTAGGTTTCAAGTTATTCAAAGGAGTTTTCCTAATATTAGAAGGGGAGATATTAGAAATAAAACCGAAGAGTTTGAAAGTCGGTGGATTATTAGGCTCAGAGCAGATATTACGCCAGGGTTGAATGACAGGGTATCCATCAAGTCAGTCTTAAAAGGTAGACCATTAAGGTAATGAGTTATTTTAGGTGCAGCTGCAGCTTCGAGGATTATTTAGTTTGAAATTGCATTATTGCATGATTTATATGCTGCTTTACTTTTAAGTAATAGACAAGATACAGTCTATTGAGACTGTTGAATGGAATATAGTTTAAATATGTATGTCGTTTATTTTTAGCTTCATTTGTATTCTTTATTTTTGTATGAATGCTTTTATATGAAGATGTTTTTAATGTTAGAAATATTTAGTAGACTTGATTTAGAGATTTATAGTGTTTTTATATGTTATTTTGCTAATAAGAATAGCCTCCTATTTTAAATGATGAAGTCTTATAGTGCACTTTTATAAGTGCGTGTGTTTTAATGTTAGAACTTTGGTGATTGTGCTTTAACTGTAGGAGCATGTTCATTATATTAATTGAAAGTGGAAATGATGTCACTGCATTTTAAAGTATTTAAAGATACTCTTTATGTCAATGGATTTTTGTATTGGCCTGATGAAGCCTTAAACGGTGAAAGCACTTGCCTTTATAATAAACATTTTGTTTATATAATTGTTGCCTGGAGGTTACTATCTGAAGACTGAAGTTTCATTGTATTTGGAACTGGTGTAAGTCATTTAGACAAACTGTGACTTTAGTCTGTCTTTTGGAGCATATCGTTCTGCCATCTCCAGTGTTTGTTTTATGTTTCTTACTTTTGGAGATTTTTACAGCAGCTATTTACTTTTTGTTTTTATTTAAGAGAGAGCATTGCTTGGTTTTGATATGGTTTGCTTTGTGTCTCTGTATGGATTGTTTAACCAAATTCCAGAGTTTCACAAAGGAAGCATGGTTGTCAGGGGATGGATTGTTTTTCCATGATTTTCAATCTTCTTCCCTTAGCTTGAGAAGAGATTTAAGCTCTTTGGTGAGTTATGGAGTTTGTTCTTGCTTAAAAAGGCATTTTATCACAGGAAAGAATTTGTTTTGGAGTTGGAGAAGTATTTGGTTTAGGGTAGTAGCTATTATAATACAATCTTGGATGTTTAGTATGGTAGACCAATTAAAGCCTGTCAGATGGCTTTTCAACTTCGTGATATTTTGAGTGGACTGGGGTCAGCATGGGATTAGTTTGGGAAGAGATTTTACAGACAGATTGCTGATCTGAAAAATGGCTGGTGTGCGATCACTGAAGGCTGGGGGAAGAATGGAAATATTTGATACAGTTAACAGTTCATTAGTGATTAGTAGGTCAAGGGAAGAGTGGTTGTTGGAATGCAGCTCTGGGCAGGTGGGTTCTGTGATTAACTATAAGAGGTCCTTGCTAGTTAGAAATTCAGAAATGCCACTCATACCTCTCAAACTCTTAGGGCTAGAACTCTGGGCAAAGCCTGGCACAATGTGGGGGACAAAGAGGGTGTGGGAGGCACAGCCCCCCACATTGGGAGGTGTGGGGGCCAAAGCCCCCCACATAGTTTAGGTAAATATTGTTTTCTGCAAAGAGTTATTCATTGCAGGTATAAATGTCCATGTGTATGGTTTAAAATATATAAAGTATGTAGGGGGCTTTTCCCCCCACACACCCCTAACTATATATACTAACTCCAGGATCGCACTACAGTGGGGAAAAGAGCATACACCTTTTACTTTAATGTGTCAGTGTTATGAGTTTCAGTCAAATGAGTTTTCAATCTTTTGAACTTTCAGTGTTTTGGTCTCAGTCAAATGAATTTTAGTCAAATGAAATTTAGGTCATATGAAGTAGACCCAGAAAAGAAATTTTGAAAGAATGATAACAAATAATAAGGAAGGCTGAAGAAGATAAATCAAATGAATACAATAAAAGTATGAGCTACCTTACCAAAGTTCTTGAACATACAGCATATAAATGTATTAATAAACTCAAACCATGGCCTTCTATCTTTGATTTCTCTCCTGCAGCATTCCATGTCTCTGATCTCATAATGTAATGGTGAGATCCTCTCATTCACAGTCATATTCAGTTTATCATTCACCAGCTCAAGTCATGACCTCTCTTTCTCTTCCATTCTTCTTAAAGAGAGATAGAGATTCTCAGAGCAATATACAAACTTGTTTGAGTCCCTATGTTTTTCCAGTGGCACTAAATATAAAGCAGATAACAAAGGTAAACAAGACATCCCTTCATGGTTTCTCTGTTCAAACTCAGCTCATCGCTAAGAAACCCTCCACTTTAATTCTTGACTCTGACTCTCAATGATCAGCATATGAGCTCTAATGTTCTATCAGAGACTGCAAATGTTTCTATTGCCCTGCTTATAAATCTGAATGGATACTTTAGAATTATGAACTTAAGATTCATATACATAACACAAGCATACACTTTTTAAATCAAAGTATAAAATAAATGATGATGAAACGGTGGGGGGGTCAAGAAATAAGGAGAGACTAGGATTTTGGATACAAGTCCTTAAGACGAATAACAGTAACCATATAGAATATAAGATTCATAAATTAGCAGAAAGTATTGTAAGAAGTAAGCCAACATGGAAATGAAAAAAGTAGAGTTTGCCAGTAAGGACGACTGCAAACAGGGGTTTAGAAAATAGGTAAGATGGGGTGGAATTTACTGGAGAAAAATATGAAAGGAACCAAGAGCAAATAGGAGGAAATCCTAACCCATGTATTTTTCTTTGTATTCTTACCCTTCCCTTCACTCTAAACCAGGGTAGGGGGCAGGGGCATGATCAGTTTTGGCTAATTATATTTTCACCTTAAAATCCATGACCCCACCACCTTGGTGATAAGTATATCCAGAATTATGTCCTTTTTGATGCAGTCCCACAACAGCAAAATGAATCCCTCATGGTCCAAGACTTCAGTCAACAGTGTCTCCCTTTCTACACTAAAGCTTTGAAGGTCCAATGCCTACAGTATAAACATTCAAATACTTTCATTAAATGAATAAATGAAACTTTCTAGTTTGATCCTGCAACTTACAGAACTCTCACAATTATTACCCTGTCCTACATACCTCACTTTATTCTCTCCTCCAGTCTGTCATCCGTCTTATTAATGTGCCTGGGAATTGATACTCTGTATCAGTCCACCAGCCCCACCCCATCTGCTTTAATTGCTGGACATGTACAATAGGTTCTGAACCTGTCTGCTTCTGTCATTGTATGCCATCTGTTCTCCCCTTTGGCCTCTCACTGGATGTCTTCCCTTTTATATATCATTACTCTACTTTCTTCCCTCCCATCTTTGTCATTCCTGAACAACTTTTACCTAGGTATCCCCATGCCCCACCCCTGACTTTTTGTCACCAGTCTTTGTTTCTTGAATAACAAAATAGTTCACTCTTCCTTTCTGCATCCCTGCCTGTAACTATTCCAGTTTTTTAGACTTCTTCCATTACAGAGTAATACTATTTTGCCATATTCCAAGTCACTTGTGTTTGGTTCTTTTCTATGTTCTGTGTCCCTCCTTTCCTGCTTTCTACTGCCTCAATACCTAATCCCCATTCTACACATGTGGCATTCCCTTTACTGCATTCTTAGTTTAACTGTAGAGAAACTAAAATGTAGTAATGAAATACTGCACTAAGCACTGGTGTCCCTTCTGAACTAAGATGGAGCCCATTACTGACACAGAGCTGGCCTGGTCCCTCTGCTATTTTTTTTTAACCTCCTACCAATACCATTCCTATCTCCTTTGTCAGCTGAGGCAGGCAGTTTTCATGCTCCCATATCCTCTCCTCCTCCTTCAATGTTCTTGATCCTGGTACAAGTAACATGTCTAGGAATACTAGCTCTAGCTATTTATCCTGGCATTTCCCAGTTAAATCCCTACTCCTACATGCTACCACTGTAACTGTCTCATCTTAAAAGATCTTTACATGCACCTGACATGTATCTACCTCTCAGCTGGGGTGACTCCATTTGTCACCTCCTCCCATACCTTGATAAATCTGTCTCCTAAGACCAGCTTCACTAGAATGCTCCTTCCCTATCATTTTTGTAAAGACTCTTACTCTCCTTAATGACTGTAATTGCTGAAAGCCCCTTCTTTCTCTCTTTATACTGGCTCTTGCCTTCTTGCCTTCCTGCTGCTTCCCATGACTGCTCTTGTATGTAAGTTCCATCTCTAGTTCCACTACCACAACACTCTTCACTTTCATTGTTAGCTGCTACATTATTATGCATCTGATTCCTTCCACATCCTTACTGCACTCTTCACATAATCTTTTTTCAATACACTGCCCCTTTCAACCTCTGTCTCTCACATTTGGCTGAGTAACCTTCCTTGGTCCCTCCTATCATCTACTTCTTGTTTGGTTTCTGCACGACTGCCCCTGGCCCTGTCTCCCCTTCATCACTTGTCATTGCCATCTACTCCTTTCCTTTCTCCATGACTTCTCGTTCATGGATGCAGCTCCCACTTTCTTGTTTCACATGTGAAACCTCGCTCACTGGTACTCTTCTAACATTCACCCATGTCATATTGTACACTGCCTTTCTCCTCTACTTATTCTTATCCTGTCTTGCATGCTAGCCTACTTTGGTCTCCTCTTGGGTCCCAGTCTATCATTTCTTCCCTTATTAGCTGGCCCACAATCATGTCTAGTTAAAATATTCTTCTTTGAAGTTTCCCCATTCTGTAGCAGACCCTGTATCTTCTGCTACCCCAAAGATCCCCGAGGCAAACTGCTACACTACATTTCAAGAATATTAATTGTCCATCTTCCACTTTTCTTGCACAGCTAATCCTGTTCCTTTCATGCTTCCCCAGTCTTGTATCCCCTATTTGTTTTCAATTTTATTGTTTTATTTATATATGTACGTATGCTTTTACTTTTTTCATGTATTGGATAGCTGTATCTTTTTAAGCACTTAGCTATGAGGTCTTGCACCCTAAAATGAGTTGCTAAACAAACTCCTTAACAAGTACCTAAGATTATCACACTAACAGGTTATCACTTAATTTACCTTTCCAAGGCACAATGAGGGATATGCAGAAGCCGCCACAGTCTGAGGGAAATTCAAAGGTCTTTTAGAAATAAAAAGTTTACCCCTAGTTCTGTTAAGATACAAGATGTACAAAGAAAATGTATGTATTTTTCTTCCTTATGCCCCTCAACAGAAATCCTGATATGCTAACTGACAATCTGGGAGTAAGCTAACATAAAATAGGCCTGATTCACTTAGAAAAGACAGCTGAAATAACATGTCTTGCATTTCCAAATGAAGACTGACCAGAAAATCAATCAACAAAACTTCAAGTCTCATCTAGTCTGAAAATCTATAGTCTGGTCAATAAATGTGGTTTCTGTCAACAGCTCTTTGCCTAGCTCTTCAGAATTAGTTTATTTATTCTGATTAATGTATTTTCCATATTTCTCCACTGCTTAAACCTCTGTTGACTACTGGAGAGCAGTTCATATGGATCATGGAAATCAATTAGCTCTTTGAAGACCACTCTTTCCAAGTGCTAGTCAAGTGTCTGAGTTGGATTTGTCATTAAGATTTTGTTCTGGCATAGTATATTTTGACTACAGGGCACAAATTCATGCAGCTTTCTGCAAGTAAGCAGCTAATAATGAACAGTGGAAATAGCAACACATCATCATCTCACATACATGTTTATTCCATCTGCTTCTGGTAAACTGTCATTTCTAATCTGAAGAACTTATTTTTATAACTGCATTACTTGTCATCTTATCTTTAATATCAGATCATTTATGAAAGCTAACATGTTAGCTTTTTCCGTAAATACAAGCTCAGTTAATTAAATAAATCTTCTGTGGTAGTGTCCTATTTCAAAAACAAATGAGTATTCAACTAAAATGCAGTGTTTTCAATTTCTGCATTTGTTTCTTTCTGATGAGCAAACAAGCCATCAGTTAATAATATGCAATAGTATGATTTGCATTTTCTATACAAAGCAAATGGTCATATATGCTCTTGGTATTTAAAGGATAAATTGAGGAGTACAGGTGACTACCCCTCCAATTAGTAAATCTTTATGGTTACAAATATTGATCCCTGTCTGTTTAGTTCCTATTTTGCTGTGTCATAACTCATTTCCTCAATATTTTAAAGGCACTCTTCATCATTTTAGAATACAGAACTCTTCTGTTCTGCTTTATCCAGCACTAAAACTTAGAAACCCAGATGTATGCTTAGCAAATCTTTATATGCAAACATTTAACAAATAAAGATTATATGAAGATTTTCTGTGATACTGTTGCACTGACATACTTTCTCATGTGGTTTCCATTGTATTCTTATCAAGTTTGCTGATATTACCTGTATAGTTCCATTACAAATCAAACCTAATTAGCACAGTTTACATTCTAGATGTTTATCCCTATCACTTTCATATTTGCTTAGTCCAGTAGTCCTACAGAAGTTCTTTATAGTAATTTCTGCCTTAGCTATATGGGTTATAACCTGCCAAGGATATAACAGCCAGCTAGTTTCCAAAGGTTCTGGGCACCTACCATGTTCCCAAAATGTCAGGCAGCTTGAGCTTGAATGTGTCAGAATGCTGTACCTATCCCTGGGGAAGCAGTAGCTGCCATTAGTAACATGAGTGGTCCCATTTTTCCTGTCAAAAAGAAAGAGAAAACCAAACATATATCGACCCTCCTCAAATTTGTCTGGAAAGGACTAGTTTGCTAGGGCTTTCTCATGGCTTAACTCAGGCTATTGATCCTGCTTGTAAAGAATGTTCTCATAAAAGAAAGAATAATTCCTCTTTTTTTCAGTAGATACAAGATTCTGAATATGAAGAGGACTATGCACAGACATATTCAGGATTTTGTCCTCAGATTTCTGATTCAGACTCAAAGGAGATCTCAGTTTTCAATTCTCCCTGTAGGGGTTTCTCTTTCTCTGAGACTATTGATAGAATGTGCCAGGGTTTTCAGTGGGAGAACATTGAGGTTTCTCAGTCCCTCAGAAAATACTGTGAGTTGTTACAGAAGAATTTTCCAGAATCTACACCCATTCTTCCTGTTCTGACTGCTTTAGAGGATGTGTGTCTTACTGCCTGCAATTTTCCTAATAGCCAGCTGTCCCTAAAAAGGCAGATAGTATGTATAATGTTCGTCAGTCTTTTAAATGTTTATACACTATTCCCAAACCTGACTGAGCTGCTGCTAAGCGTTTAGTTAATTCCAATCCTACTCTTTTTAATAAGGATGAGGAAATTATTGAGAGCTATGGGGAAAAGGTGTATACTTCTTCAACTTTGAGTTTCAGAATTTTAAATTATCAGGTGCATATGTTAAAGTTTGCTCTAACAAAGAGTGAAAGTATGAGGAATGGTTTATCTACAGTTTCTTCTTGTGAAGAAAAATCTGATTTAAATAACTTAACTTCTTTTATTGTACAGGTTGCTACTTGTTCTTTGCAGATTGTGTGTATGCCTCTGTTGATATTTCTTCCAGAACTATGGCCACTGATACTGTTTTAAGGAGGTTTGATTAGCTGCATTCTCAGAATCTCCAAGGTGATGCGAAAATAAGATTTTCAATTCTCCCTTTGACAGAGATTTAGTGTTTGGCCCCTCCACTGCAGAAGTGATCAAAAAGTGTGATGAAAGGGACAAATGATCCAGAGAATCTCTAGGATTTTTCAACCTTCCTTTTCCAAATTTTCCAAGGGATGTTCTTCTCCTCTTCCAATTTTAGCAAAAAACAAATAAAAAGAATAAATAGTCTCAACAGAGTTAAGTAGTCATTTAAGAAGAAGTGGCAAGGGTGTTCCAAAAAGAGGTCTTAAACCTCCCAAAGCCAAGAACAGTCCAACAAGTCAGAATGACTATTCAAAAGACTTTTTGATCTCCTCTCACTCTGGCTCCTTTTCTTTTGTGGAGAATCTAAATCTCCATTTTTCTCTTTGGCAACAAATTGTGTCAGGCAAATGGGCTCTGAAAATTCATTTAACAGGGTTACAGATGGCAGTGGGGGGTAATCCCTTCTTTCCAGGGGGTCATTCCTCATCCTGCAAATCAAACTATTTTGTTTCCACCTGTTCTTTATCACATGCTGTCCTGATGAGTGATAAAACCAGTTCATCCTTCCCAGGAGGGGAAGGGGTTTTATTCAAGGATGTTCCTAGTGCCAAAGAAATAAAATGCTTGGAGACTAAATTCAAAATGATGTCATTTCACAACCTGTTACTTCTCCTTTCTCATTCAAGTTTTTTGGTAACACCAGCCTTAACAGATGTTTATTAAATCCTCATTCATCCACACTTCAGATGTTTCTTAAGGTTTTGTTTGTCTGGATTGCATTATCAGTTCTCTGCCTTACCCTTTGGACTGCCCAGTGCCCCAAGAGTGTTCACAAAGTGTCTAGCTCCAATTATAGCTGACTGCAGGCTACAGGGTATGCACATTTTCCATATTTAGATGACATGCATACTTTTGCAGAGTCCTTTTCAATATGTCAGGAATCTCTCTTTCTCTCTTAGGTGAGGGATCTTTGGCACAAGCTGGGATTCCAGGAGAACATTCCAAAGTCTTTCTTGATTCCCTCACACAGGATTGTGTCCATATCCCTGGGATGGAAACTACATACGTCAGTTCAAATATAATTTATTCCACATGACAAGCAGCTATTTATTTAGATCTGATTCCAAGGTTTTCCATTCAGACTGATCTCTGTGAGGGAATACCTCAGGACTTTGAGTCTCATGGTATATATTATTCTCATGATATCCCCGGAATGACTCCAAATGAGAAAGATACAATGGTATTGGAAATCTCTTTGGTCCCAGCATCAACACCCTTTATCTTTTCAGATCCCTGTACTAGGGTTTATCATAAGAGAAATCTTTTGGTGGAGACAACAGATACCCTTAAATCCAGGTTTCTCCTTCTTCCTCCCTGCTCCATTGCAGTCAGTCACCACAGATGCTTTGGACTTTGTTTGGGTAGCAGTTTCAGGATGGATAAAAGTGCAGGGGGTGTGGGACACCAAGGACAGATCCAAGCACATAAATATCAAGGAGACTCTTGCCCTGATCAAGGCACTCAACTCTCTGAACCATCTTTCATCTCCATGTCTTCCTCAAGTGGTTACAGACAATACCACAGTCATGTGCTACATCAACAAGGAAGGGGGAACCAGCTTGCAGCCACTCTGCTGACTAGCCATGTTAGCTTGGGATATAGCTTCACAGGACAATCTCAGTCTACAGGCATCCTACATTCTGTCAGAGTAAAATTGTGTGGCAGACAAGCTGAGAAGGACCAGGGCTGATCCTCATAAATTGAAACTAGATCAGGTGGGCTTCCAAGATTGGATCCATCTGTGGAGGGTTCCTCATGTAGACCTCTTTGCCTCATCTCTGAACAATCAACTGTCAAAATTCCATTCCAAGACTCCATGCAAGAAGACCTGAAAGACAGATGCCTTTTCTTTTTTTGGACAGGAATATTCCTGTATGTCTTTCCATCCTTTCCACTAATATTCAGGGTACTTCTGAAGATTCAGAAGGAATCCTCCAGGATCATTGTGCTGACTCCCTTTTGACCCAAGCAACTGCCGTTCCCCATTCTTTTGCAAATGTCCAGGAACAATTACCACAAGCTTCTTCACAGAATGCATCTACTCACACAAGAACAAGGCTATTTGATGCACCCTGACATCAATCATCTTCAGTCGACTGCTTGGAAGATGGGAACTTAATTCCTTTTTGATACCTATTTTCTGAGCATGTGGAACAGGTGCTAATGCAGACAAGAAAGCCTGCTACTAGAAAATTGTATATTAGCAAATGGATGCAGTTTTCTAGTTGGTGCCAACAACAGAACCAGCACCTATTCAGAATTAGTTGTTCTCTGGTTTTACAATATTTGTGTGACTTACTATCCTATGGCCTTTTTATTCCTCTATTAAGGTTCATTTATCAGCCATTTCAGCATATCTGAACATGGATCATCCTCTTTCAGATCAGTCTCATGTCAAAATGTTCTTGAAAGCACTTTTAAATAAGATGCTTCCAAGTAAACTGGTGGCGCCACCTTGGGATCTTAATTTTGTGTTAGAGAAGGTAACATGGCTCCACTTGAACCAGCTAATCTGGCTGACTTGAGGTTCTTAACATGGAAAACAGTTTTACTGATTGCTCTGACCTCTGCAAGAAGGGTTTCTGAAATGCAAGCTCTTATGGTGAGTCAACCCTACCTCGATTGTCATAGGAAGATGGTATCTTTGAGAATTAATCCTGCTTTTGTCTAAAGTAGTATCCAAGTTTACTTTAAACCATACTATCCATATCCCTATTTTCTTTCCTGAAGCTAAAAATGAGATAGAAAGGATATTCCATACCCCGGATGCCCACAGATAACTCAGGCACTATTTTAGCAGAACTAAATCTTTTAGCTCTTAGGATCAAGTGTTCATTTCTTGTGAAAGTAAGAAGAAGGGACAACATGCAAACCAGACTATTTCCAAATAGCTGTCTAAGGCTATTATCTATTTTTATAACTCACCATGACAAATCTATTCCAGGCAGGGTCAAGGCTCATTATACCAGGGCCTTGGCTTCATATACAGCTTTTTGGAAAGGGCTGGATTCTAAAAGTATTCTAGAAGCTGCTACTTGGTCCTTTGTGCATACTTTTGCAAAGGACTATAAGCTTGATTCCTTTTCTAGGCCTAGCTCAAGCTTTGCTAGGACCATTCTTCACTGGTTCCTGGACTCTTCTCCCTCCACCTTACAGATATAGCTAGCTATGGTAATCTATCCATATAGCTTAGGCTACTACAGCGGTGATCAATATGAAGAACATAGGCCAGTTGTGTAAGCTGAACTTACCCTAACAGTAGATGTTCAAATAATCCTTGCTGCAGTAGCCACACAGTCCCTCCACCCCCAACCTTGTTTTTTGGTGCATTTTTATGCCAGTGTGTGGACATTTATTTTTTGTTATTCCTAGCATTGCCCTTTCAGGGCTTAGCCTCCTTCTCTGTGCTGGCAGGAAAGTTCTGAAGGGCTTTCATTGCAAACTTGTCTTTTATTCAGCTCAGCTCAAGCTGCCTGACAATTTCAGCACATGGAAGCGACCCTGAAGCTCTTGAAACTGGGTAACTATTCTATCCTTGGCAGGATATAACCCATATAGCGAAGGCTACTACAGCAGTGATAATTCGAGCATTTACTGTTATGGTAATTTGAACTTAACAACTGTACTTTTTATATAGAGTATTCTGGAATATACTGTGAATGGATGTGCCACACTTCAAGGGGAAATCATTAATTTACATGCTATCTTTCATATTGCTATTATATATAAGCAATACCTAGTCAGGATTCCCTATAGCAAATGAAGAATGATTTTGTGGTCAGCTAGAACTTAAACAACTTATAAAGTTTATTAAAATTCATTAAAACTCATTCAAGGCCTTCTATGTTAAAAACAGAGGAGGTAAAGCCTACTTAAAAGTGTAAAATCAAGTATTTAGTAATGATGTGTATCCCTGAGACAGAGAAAGATAGAGAAAGTCAGAATGTACAAGAATCCTTAGTAGGTGCTAAATTTAATACTTGTGTACCATCTTTTAGCATCTCCAGACTAGCTATAGGACTACACCATTGTATCACTCATCTTAGTATAAAGATGAATTGTCACATGTATTGTGGGTGGACATTGAGATCACCTGACCAGTCCTGATTGTTGCTTGCAGAGATGCCATATACTGCATTATTAGACCTCTATGGCACTTCAAATGCATTTTCTTGTGTACAGAGGATTGATCTGAGAAATGTTTTCCAAGAAAATATATGATATGGATATGGAACCTAGATGAAATGGTAAATGCCCAATTCTAAGGCCCCAGTAAATACTTAAAACTAAACTTACAACATGTAACTTATACTATACCTACAATATGGACTGTAGACCTGAATGATCTAAACTATAATGGATCCAATATAGTGAATGTCCCAGAAGGTAGCAATGTCACATTAACTAAAATATCATATGAAGCAGTGATGGTGATGATATATTATGTCATTTAAAACTGAAAGACTCTGCAAATGTTGTACATCAAATGAATTAACTTGAGGTAAGTCTTGAAGAAATAAAAGAGACTCTAGTAATATTCCAGCATGTATATTTAGCCGAGTTTTTTTTTTTAATTCTGAGGAGTATTGTAGGCTCCCCATATATACTGATATCATATCAGCACACTTAGCAGTGAAACAGTTTAATATTCCGAGCAAGTCTCAGTTCAAATATAAACAAGGTCAGCTATATTTTATCATGGCAATATTGTACAGAGAAAACAGTTCTTAGGACACAAAGTACAATACGTATATGCATTTATTAGGTGCTATAGTCCTGACTGAGCCATAGTCACTGTAGTATGAAACAGAAGTCAGGAGTACTTGCAGTACTTCAGTAGATGCTCATTGGCATAGTATGTAAGCAGTGGTCTCCAGTGTATCAGATCAGAGATCCAGGCCTCGCATTAACCTTTCTTTGTATTTATGTTTACATTTCTGTACGACATGCAGATTCATTCAATAACATGATTGCAGATCATGTCTGAATTAGACTTACATAGATAGCATTAAATTTTGTTGTATATTTACTCATTTACTTACTTACGGATTTATTCTTTGCATATGCCTTTATTTATTTATTTGCCTTATTTAGCCTTAGTTTTTGTTGCATATTTAATTATTCAGCGATGCGTTTATTAAATATTTATTTGCATTTCTAGCTGTTTATGACTTTGTATGTACTTATGTTATGTATTTCATTTTACTTACTTATTAATTTTTAAATGACCTACGTATATCTGCAGGAAGAAAGTCAATATTTCTGCTGCTGCTGACCTGAAAGGTCACTGAAAAAGTTTTCAAAGAACTATGATGTGATCCTTTAGTAGAAAGCCCTCCAACTAATTACTGTAGACAGGATAATAACACCTATCTAAACAAACAGATATCTTCAGTTTCTATTAATTATACTTCTGTGTTTTCTAGGATCATCTTGTTTTTTATCACTTTCTCACAGCAACTACTTACATAAAGCTATATAAAATTGTCATCCTAATGTCCATTTCTACTATTATTATTGTTACTATTTCTTGCACAATCAATTAGCCTTCCCTTGAGTTTGTGTTATCCAGCTGAATGACTCCATATTTTTTCTACAATAAATTTTAAGCTCCTGTGCTTTTGCACCACTCACAGACATGGTTCTTCCCTTCTTACAGTGTATATCAGTCCTTTTTGCAAATGTTTCCTTTTTTGTGAAAGAGCATTTTTTTTCTTTTAGACCCTCTTCTGTTTCAATTAGAAAGAAATAAGAAAATATTGGACATTGTACTGAAGTTTGGAATTCCTATTTCAAATATTTTTTGAAACCATGCTTCACTTACAATTATCGGATGTGTCTAGTTATTTTCTTTACCCAGAGTGCTTTGCTTGGCCCTAGACCATTGCTGCCTAATTTATTTTCTAACCTTTTAGATCATAATGTGTACAATGGATTGTTAAATTCTACATTGCTAAGAGATGTAACCTCTTGTTCTACTTTTGTTGCTTACAGAAATGCACAAAGCACACAAACACACAGGTATATTATATATTTTATATATATATATATATATGTGTGTGTGTGTGTGTGTGTGTGTGTGTGTGTGTGTGTGTGTGTGTGTGTGTGTGTGTGTGTGTATATGTGAGTAACTTTTAAATTCTTGATTAGCACTAGATCAATAATCAAAATTCTTATGTGAACAGGAACACATCGAACCGTTATATCTAACAATATCTGTAAAAACAGTGCTTTTGCTGGATGATTACTTTTGACCCTCACAAACTCCCGCAATTTTAAATATGAAAACTTTGAAATTACACAACAGGAAAAAGCTCAAATTCTCTTACCTGCTGTTTCCCCAGCTCACCAAAAATGCACAATGTGCCACCCCTAAGCAGTGTAAGTAAATGTAATATACCCATTGTCTTTCACTATTGTACACACATGTGATCTGCACTGCACTGCATTGATATACCCTAATTAGATGGAATCAGCAAACCTATATATCAGTGAAGTGCAGATTGCCTAACTAAATCTTTCTCTAAATCTCTCTCATATATATATATATATATATATATATATATATATATATATATATATATATATATACACACATGTACATTGATCTTCCATGGATTAGAACTGTTTCCGTCACAAAGTTCAAACAGTCCTATGGTTGAGCTCAAGTTAATACCTTTCTACTGCGGACACATTTAATGCATTGGTGTTTAAATGATGGCTTTATTGTAACTCTAAGAATTTTTTCAAACATGTCTATACAACTATTTAAGCAAACTGGTGAAGAGTGCATTCATCTTATAATTGTTTTAGTAAATAGAAGACGAGACTCACCTATGCATAGTAAATGGCTGCAACCAAGTATAATATCATAAGTAAGAGGTTGTTACTAAAGAAGATAAAGCAATCGGGCCGTACACTCAAACCTCTTTCTTAATGGTACGTCTGGATATTGTTAGACGTCAACTGGTATCTTCTGAATACATCAAAAAATGTTGCTCTAAATAAAAATCCTCAGTTAAACACTCGGGTACTGAACTGAAGATGAAAGATAAATCAGCTGTTAAGGTGGGTAAATGTCAATGATCCTGTTTAACGAGCTTCATTTTATTCCATTTTTAAACAGGAACCTACCAGATAAAACATATGGCCGTTCATGACAGAAGGTAGCTCTACTTCCATTTTCTTCAATGTGTGTAAAACCATGAAAAGAAGAGCCAAGCTCCATCATAGTCAACCATATCTCGGAGTTTTTGTTATATCGATTTGTTACAACCTATATGTCACTCAGTGTCCAGAATCCCTTTTGTACTTTTCAGTAACTTCATTTCTACTTGTTTTCCTCCTGTACAAATCTCACTTTAATTCAAAAAAGAATTTGTCTCATCCTGCATAATATGTGCTAGGCATTGCATCTCTGTAATTTAAATTGTATGTCACTGCTCACTGTTTTATATCCCGAGAGTGTGGCGTGTTCTTCTAGTCATTAAGCACTATAAATCACACTAACAACTAAAGTAAACCTCTTTTCCAAAGAGATAGGTACAGGAGAAATCTTTACATGAAAAATAGCGACGAGTTATAATATAGTACAATATAAACAAAGTCTAAACACTTCCATTTTTGACCAGTGAACTGTTGCTTTTATCAATTTATTCTACAAAATGGATAATATGACAAATTACAAGCAGCTGTGGTTTACCCTGTTGGTTATTTAGCAAAAAAGCTGTCTGTTGTAAATTAATCAGCAAAGCTGATAGCCTGAGCTGACAGCTGACAAGAATGCAGGGTGTGTCTGGAGTTTTTTAAGGGCTACAGATTTGAAGTCATAACAGAATCCTGGTGTTCTCTTATTTTGTATTGAAGAAAATGTACCTGGATCATGGAAGGATTTTAGCAGCTTACAGAACACAGTCATCACAATCATTTCCTACTGTGCATATTTTTTAACCAGTTATTAACATAAGCCCCATATGTGAGGACATGCCTCAGTGCTGTATATATCCCAGCAGACCCATACCACTGGTCTATATATCAGACATATGTGGGTGCATTGTGAAATATTTAGGACTGTAATTAACAATACTCAGTACAGTGGGACACCATGTACAAATATGACAGAATATCTACTAAGTCAAGTGTTTACAGTTAATTGTTTCCTCCATTTTCAGCTACATTAGTCTCAGAGTTAGTACATATAAATAGCAGAGATATATGGGGCACAGTTCCCCTAGAGGAAGCACAGAGAGACACTACAAATGTACTTTAATATTTTAACACTGCTTATATGAACTTTGAAAAATTGCTTCTTTTTCATATCAATTGTAATTTATTTCTGGAATTTTAGGACTTGCAGTTTTGTGTCTTACACTTATGATAATGAACCCCCAATATACAGGTACATTATACAGGTGGGTGTTAAGTAACTAGGAAATGTAATCACCTTTTACCTCTCAACTTCTTAGCTCAAAAGATCTGGACAAAGCCTAAAATAATAAGGCGGACACAAAGGCACAAAAATACGGAGAGATTTTCAATATTGCTCCTATAAACTCTGATAGCTTATAGAATAATAGGATTTGTGTTTGCATACATTTTCTGAAGAATATGAAGTATGAAACTCAAATGCAGGTCATTATTTAGTGACTTCAGCCCTCAGTGACTCGCCAGAAAACCACACATTTTATGAGGAACAGACCAAAAATATAAGGCAAAAATCTGGACATTCTATGAAAATCTGTGTAGTTGATTGATATCCCTTGGATTTAACTACATGTCTGCAACAACTATATTTGGGAAGAAGGTTTAGATTGTGTTTTCAGTCCAGTAACAAGCACTGGTGGCTACGAAACATCTTCTGCAAACTATGGCTGGAGGTTTAAAAGCAGAATGCTATACAGAAGTGTATGTTGTATGAATGCACTTGCTGCAAATGTAGGCATCCAGCGTGATGCTGTGTTACTGTAATATAAATATGATACAAGTAAAAATAAGCAGACCTGTAATATTTATGTGTTTATTTATTTGACATTTAGTTACTGGGAAAGTCTGAGTGGGCGCAAGACCCATTTTCTGTGAAGGCCCAGGGAAAAAAGCTCCACAATAATAAGACACAAATTAGACAGGTGCAAAAACAAAAATACAGAACAATATCATATCTTATATAGCTACAAATAATACAGTATATAAGCAGAGATATGAAAATACATGGGTAGATATTCACTGTTACATGTTCATAGAAAAAAGTTTTAACACAGATGATGAACTGAACATAACACATTCATGTGAAAAATTAAGATGATAGGACCACTAAGAATACAATTTGGGATATAAGTAGATGGTGACTTAGTAGATCAGAGTAGCAAGGGAGGAAAAGTAGGTGTCTGGGTAAGTGAGTATGAGAAAGTCGGAGGGAAGGGTTCAGTGGAGGAAGTAATAAGCAGGGAAATAGCAGAAGGGGCAGGGGTATGAGAAGGGCAGCTAGTCGGGGCTGGAGCATGGGCAAAACCAGTTATTGGATAAGTGGCTTCTGGGTATTTTTTGAAGTGAACAGTGTTAGTTGCAGACATGATGGCATGTGGGAGAGTGTTCCAGGTTTTGGCTATGTGACTAAAGTGAGTCTCCCGCAGCTTTGGATATTTGACGTAGTGATGTATTGGTGGAACACAATACACACATATTGGAATACAGTTGTAGTATTTTTGGAATGCAGGGGTCTTTTCAGGCTGGTGTAGTATTCTATGGGCCATTATGAGTTGGGTATAGTATAAGTGATTGGGTAGTTCAAGTCAGGAGAGTTGTTTTAGGGTTAGGCAGTGGCGAGATCTGTATGTAGAATCTGTGGTGAATGTTGCTATTTTATTATAACAGGCTTCTAGTTTACTCAAATCTGTTTTCATTAAATTGGTAAATATAGGAGAGGCATAAAGGAGTGTAGAAAGCAACCGGGTTCTGGCGATAGCAACTTTTGTGTTATTGGTTAAGAATTGTTTACCTTTGTGTAACATGCCAAGCTTTTTCTGCACCTCTTTTATTATCTGTCATATAAATGTCAAATTTCATGTTGTTATAAAATAGCTCTCCTAGGAGTTTTGTTTGGGATATGGCAGAAATCATGGTATTTCCTATAGAAGTGATATAGAAGGCAGGAGGGGAGTCCATGGACCTAGTGGGCTGGAATAGCATAAGTTTGGTTTTGTTTGGGGTGAGGATGAGCTGAGATTTAGAAAGACAGGATTCTACTGCAGAAAAGGACTGTTATGTTATATTTTGTAGTCGTTAAAGTGAAGTAGCAGCACATATAAGGGATGAATCATCTGCATATTTGATAAGGGAGGCAAGGTTAGTGGCAGTGTGCAGATTGTTAGTAAAGATAATAAAGAGAAGGGGGCCTAGTATAGTGCTTTGAGGTACTCCCAGGCAAGGGCACCCACAGGGAGGATCAATGGATCAGAGCTGGTTCCAGCACTAGGCCCACTGACTGTCAGGAAGATGATTTTTTTTTTAAATTCAGAAAAATATATATATATTTTTTTAAGGGCATTCTTCTTTAAGAATGGCCTTTGCATCCAGTCACACAGACACAGAAGATGAAAACAATCTTCTACGTCTGTCCGATCGATGGTTTACGTCTTCATCTTCCGCATGCGTGGAATTTGAATTCCAGAAGATGTTTGGGCTCCAGATGAATGGACAAATTAGAAGTAGGTATGTGCATGTGTGTGTTTAAATGTTTAAGGTGTGTGTGTGTGTGTGTGTGTGTGTGTGTGTGTGTGTGTGTGTGTGTGTGTGTGTGTGTGTGTGTGTGTTTGCATGCATGTGTGTGTGTTTTACAATTAAACGTGGAGAGTACAATGAAGAGTGCATTTTAGCTGTGATACAGTCTTAACAGCTGCATTTTATTTGTTTGGGGCCTTATAAACTGCCTTGCACACTGTCAGTGTGAACAAAAAGTTCCCTGCAAATTATATATGGTGGTTAAACCTTTGGAGGTTCAGGTATCTGGTGTGGTAATGGAGCTGTTCTATTTATCTACTGGCAACAATGAATTGTTTTATCATTTCTCCAAGAACCCTTTACTAAGAATTGTTCAGTATCTAAAAATATATTTATGTGTAGGACTTGTGTTTTTTGAATAATCTACATTGTAGTCTAGGTAATAGTGATATTTTCATATTGTCATATTGTCATATTTTTAATTTCTATCTCTGTGTTGTCAACACTAGTGGGTAGGTAAGGTGTCCCTGTGAGATCTTCAATTCATTTAATGCTACTGATGTACTAAAAGAAGAAGATTTTGATATAATTAGAGTGAGATCTATTTGAGCAAAACTATAACATTTTTAGAAGTACCTACAAGAAGTACCTACCTTGTACAAATGTTGTCTCCTACCCTTGGTAGTTGAAATTCTATATCAATGTAAATCACTGCTTTCAGTACTGATTAGCATCTGTCTCGGGCAGGATGCATAGTCTCATGAAATATATTTATTTGCCTCACTGGCAAGCTTAAAGTATTTAATAAGGGAATGAAGATAGCTTAAGTACATACAGGGAGACAGGATACGTTTTGAATGAGGTACTGTACATTCCTCCTGGGGAAAAGCTAGCAGCAGTCTTTATACATTTTGTTGGGGTGCACCTAGTTTAAGCAATCATTAAACAGTAGTCCTAGATTTCCATTTAAACATCATTTTCTCACTCTGTGTGTGTGTGTGTGTGTGTGTGTGTGTGTGTGTGTGTGTGTGTGTGTGTGTGTGTGTGTGTGTGTGTGTGAGTGTGTGTGTGTAAGTGTGGGCGTGTAATTGTAGATCAAGAAAATCTGGGAGAGTGATATTTTTTGTTCTGAAGAATTGAAGGTTAGCTGCACAATATACATATTTAATACATCATACAGGACAGGCAGACTGAGATTCGAAGGTATCATTTACTGAAGTGCATATATCAGAGTTGTGTACTCCATCACAGATGTCTTTTTTGTCTTTTTTTTTTTTTTTTTGGATGTAACTGTTACTTTCAACTGTACAGATTTTCACAGAAGGTCCAGATTTTTGTGTCATATTTTGGTCCATTTTTCATAAAATTGTGGTTTTCTGGCAAAATGGTAAATCATTAAAGACTGAAGTTAGAAAATAATGACAGGCATTTGAGTTTCAGACTTCATACCTTTCAGAAAATTCATGCTAATGTAAAACCTGTTATTCTATCGACTTTCTAAGTTTGTAAGTGCAATATTTAAAAAAAGTCCCTATTCTTGGGCCTTTGCCCCACTTTTATTTATGACTCTGTCCAGATTTCTTGCTCTAAGAGGTTGTGAGGTAATTATTTATTTTATTTTTTACATACTTCATTTTATTGCTTCACTGTTATGTCACTTGATGTTGCAAATGGAAATAACACATTGCGTTAGAAGATGAGGTCTAATGTAAACAGACATTAAATATTATTTGAATAGCATTTCAATCTATTAAAACAGTAGAAGGACATTTTGTTCTGATGCTAAAAATCAGCAGCAGAATAAGAAACAAGCTGTTCATGAGCAAGACCATAATGCCTGAATGTTTTTGTGTATATCTAATGCAACAGTGAGTGAAATAACATAGATGTTCATATAATATAACTTGTTTGGTGCTAATCCATTACTTATTTTTCTTTCAAATTCATATTGATCATTATTTATATACTTTTTATAACCATTCTTTTCATTGGACTATCTATTTCCTTTTTCTAATCTGTGTACCAAAAGCTACATAAATTAGATACAAGTATTTGTTCTGTACTCCTTGGACATTGCATATGAGAGTATGAACTGAGATTATGGTAGGGGCATGTGTGTGTGTGTGATTGTATGTGTGTGTGTGTGTGTGTGTGTGATTTTGTGTGTGTGTGTGTGTGTGTGTGTGTGTGTGTGTGTGTGTGTGTGTAACAGGGAGGCATGAGTGTGTATAAGGGAGGTGGAGGGGTCATATCTCGCAATTGTCCAGATTTTTGCCTCATATTTTCAGTTTGTTTTTCATAAAATTGTGTTTTTCTGGCAAATCAGTGAGTAGTGAAGTCAGAAAATAATAGCAGCCA
Organism: Protopterus annectens; assembly: GCF_019279795.1. NCBI lineage: Eukaryota > Metazoa > Chordata > Ceratodontiformes > Protopteridae > Protopterus > Protopterus annectens. Next base: position 1,429,627,945 of record NC_056741.1, read on the forward strand.
TTTGAACTTATAGACTTCATATCCTTCAGAAAATGCATACTAATGCAAAACTTGTCATTCTATCACTTTCTAAGGAGGTAGGTATGTGTGTGTCATACCTCTCAACTATACAGATTTTCACAGAATGTCCAGATTTTTGCCTTATATTTTTGGTCTGTTCCTCATAAAAATTCTTTTTTTTTTTTTTTTTTTTTTGACAAATCACTGAGATGAGCTAAGGATTAAAGTTACTAAATGATCACATGCATTTGAGTTTCAGAAAATCATTCAGAAAATGCATTCTAACACAAATCATGTTATTCTAGCAACTTTCTAAATGTGTCCTTAGTTTTGGGCCTTTGTCCCCAACATTATAACAGGCTTTGGCCAGATTTCTTGTACTAAGAGATTGAGAGGCATGGTCTGTGTGTGTGTGTGTGTGTTTGTGTGTGTGTGTGTGTGTGTGTGTGTGTGTGTGTGTGTGTGTGTGTGTGTGTGTGTGTGTGTGTGTTTGTGTGTGTGTGTGTGTGTGTGTGTGTGTGTGTGTGTAAGAGGGAGGTAGCATACACCTCAGCTGTCCAGGTTTTTGCAGAATGTCCAGACGTTTGCCCCATATTCCTCCTAAAAAGGATTGAAGTTGCTAAATAATAACAGACATTTGAATTTTAGATGTCATAACCTTTAGAAAAATGCATACTCACACAAATCCTGTTATTCTAGCAATTTGTTTTAAGTTCATGAGAGCAATATTTATAATCTCTCCCTATTTATTTTAGGCTTTGCCCAGATTTCTTGCACTAAGAGGATGAGGTGTTTGTGTGTGTGTGTGTGTGTGTGTGTGTGTGTGTGTGTGTGTGTGTGTGTGTGTGTGTGTGTGTGTGTGTGTGTGTGTGTGTGTGTGTGTGAAAGAGAGAGAGAAATAATGAAATGCCCTCTTTAGAGTTAGTAGATGGAATTTATTTTCAAGTACATTTTCAAGGAATTGTGAGCTTCAAGGAAAGAGAAATTTACTGCTGCTCATGCTACGTCTACTTAAAATGCGCAACTGTTTTGTTAGCAAATGGTATCACTATTGTGGTATAGAATTTTAAAGCAGTATTAGTAGCACAGCAGGTAGCATACTTGCATCTTGATGTAAAGGGCTGTAGGTTCTACTCCCATGGCACATAGATTTGTATTTTAAGGGGGTAGGGTGCTGCAATCCTGAGTACATCCTCCTTTGGATGAAATACCTATTAACTATGAACCTGTTTTCCTGCTTGCCACCCATTCCCTATTGCAATATACCAGCTTACCATTTTTTTAATGTGACATGGGCAATTTATTCTTTAAAGGCAGCAGGCACTGAATTTGTAGATGAAACACTGAAATATAAATTTGTTTTCTAGCAACAACTTCTTCATTAGTTTCAGATCTCTTTAATGTGGAATTATTCAGGTAACCTTTACTTCTGCATAGATTATACATATTGACTGATATTGGTGGATTGTAATGACTGAAGTCTGCGTGGCCTTTTATGGTTGAAATATTCTGAATTGGGCATTTATCATTATTGGTTCATATGTTTTGTTTCGTTGCTTACTGGAAAAGTGTTCAAAAGTATAAATTTAAAAAAAACACACTGTAACAAGTGGTGCTGTATTGTACAAGGGATACAATTCAATTATTATATATTATAATGAATACAATCAGGAAGGTGAATCAAAGAACTTTTGCATGGTTCTCAAAATGTGTGCAAGGGGCCTATGATTTGAAAACAGTCCAAAGGTAAACTTAACCTGCCACTGGCCATATGCATTTGCTTTGAATGTAGGTTTTAATGCTGTTTCAGTGAATGTGAGTTCCAAAGGTAGAGAAAGCTTTAATGCTAAGTCTGTTTTCATTGTAAGACTATTGTTTTGTTTAGGTTTAGCAAATATCTATTAGTGTTTGTGCTATGAAATTTGAAATAGAAGTTGTAAATTAAATCCAAATATCTGTAATCATTGTAGAAGTAAAGCATAAAACAGTATGCACACTGATAGTTTTGTACAGTGTTTATGGCAACTGAGGAGAAAAAGCCAAGTAATGGGACACTGGACTGGCTGCGTGGGGGGGCTCTGGGTTTGCACCCCTCTGCAAAAAATCCTGCTGGCTCCCCTGCTCCCAGGGTAACAGAGAGTAGAGGAGAAAGGTCTCATTGCCATTTTACAGTTTGCAACCCAGAAAGCACTGAGTGGCTGAGTTTTATGTCAGAGAGCACAGATAGTAGTTTTTGGTGTGAGACAGTATCAAATGCCTTAGAGAGGCCTAAGAAGATAGATGAAACTAGTTTGCCTTTGTCCCTGTGTTGACCGATGGTATTGGTAAAGTTCATAAAGGCAGGTGTGGTGCTGGAGTTGGGGGAAATCCATGCTGTCAGTCGGGTAATAGGTTATTAGTTAAGAGATAGTCCAAAGGTTGTGAGTGTATGTCATTTTCCAGTATTTTGGATAGTGGGGATAAAATAACTGTAGGCCTATAATTAGAATGTTTGGTTGAGTTACCTCCTTAGTATAAGGGGTTTTTATAGGACATTTTCCAGAGAGAAGGAACTTGGTTTTCAGAGCTGGACCAGTCGATGAGAATGGAGATGGGGTAGGAGATGGCTTCTGCTGAAAGTGTAAGATATTCATCTGGTAAGTTATCAGCTGCTAAGGTAGTTGGCTGAAGTTTTTAAGTAATTTTTAATGGTGTCTGTTGAGACAGATTGAAAGGAAAAGGCATTATTATTCTGATATGATGTTAATGGCACAGCTAGCAGAGTAGAACAGCTGTTTTGAGTGAGTGAAAGTATGGTTTCAGTGAAGTATTTGTTAAAGTGTGTTGTTAGTGGTTGAAGCTTGACCAGGTTATAGGAGGTTTTTAATTGTTGACCAGAATTTTTGTGGGTTATGCTGGTGTTTTATTTGGATATTACAGTGGTAGTTCCTTTTGTATCATTTGATTTGTTTTTGGCTTTGTTTCTGAGTTGTTGGTATGATAGACGGTTTGTTTGAGATTTGTTTGTGCTCCATAGTTCCCAGGCTTTATCTCTTAGTTTAAGTAGAGTTCTTGTAACCAAAAAAATAAAAAAAACAAACCAACTCAAAACAGGCAAAGAAACTCCAGTTTAATTTTGTGTTACATTTTGACAGTTGTCACCCCTTTCATCAAAAGAAAGGTATTCTTAAGGGTCAGATGGTTAGATTGTCAAGACTAGTGAGTGACAATGACACCTTTAGAGAGCGCTTTCACTTTTAAAATATGGCTTCCTCAGAGTTACAAGGGGATACAAACAACTTGGCTTAAATAGAGAGATGTAAGCAAAACAAACCAATCATTTCATGTGATGTCACTTTGAATTAGTTTTTTTTGTTTTGTTTTGTTTTTCTTTTTAAAAAACACACACGGTTAATAAAGGTAAATAATATATTCAGTTTTCTCCAGAAAACACAAAACAACACTTTTACAGCTTGTATAACCATAAGATTGAAAAACATATATATCATATATGTGTAATAGATGTGTTATTGAAATGTCAAGAAATAAAATGCAGTTAATGAATTAATTTAAATAACCCTTAACCTTTCTTTTAAAATGGATAAAACTGAAATGTTTTCATTCAAGCCTGGGGGGGGGATGTGGCATCAAGCCTAATTTGCCATTTTATCTCCATAATTTCTACTTTTAATTTATCATCCCCTCCCCTTTCACATGGTAGCACCTTGTTTATCACAAAAAAGATAAACTTGTTAAAGTTGGTGCAGGTTATACTGTGCATGTATAGAGCACTCTGCTGATTTTTGGATTTGATTGCCCTCACATGTTCTGCTATTCTATCCCTTAATCTACGTATAGTCTTGCCCATGTAGAAACTGTGGCAGCTCGTGCATGTAGCAACATACACTAACATAATAGTGTTGCAGCTGTTCCTTCCAGGGTAAGATAAAGTACGTTCAAATCCGTGAATGAAAACATAAGGGCCATCATTGATATATCTGCAAAACTTACACGCTCCACACTTAACCATCATAGACCTTTGTCAACTCCATTTAGAATCCTCAAGAATATTTTTAATATTCCTTCCTCTGCTATAAACAATCTTTGGCCTGTGCCCCAAGATATTCTTACTGGTTTCATTGAGAACAATCTGCCAAACATTGATAGCGGTGCAGCACAGTGATTATATCTCAAAATCATAGCACTAACATTACTCATCTCCTTGTTTGTAGTTTTCTTCACTATTTCAGAACACAAAATGGGCTGAAATGCAGTACTTTTCTTATTAAGAATTTCAAGCCTAACTTTCAATAATAGTTTTAGGGGGTACCCCCTTTCCAAAAACATCCCTAGCAGTTTATATAACTCCTCTATAAAGGTGTCATTGTCACTCACTAGTCTTGACAATCTAACCATCTGAACCTTAAGAATACCCTTCTTTTGATGAAAGAGGTGACAACTGTCAAAATGTAACACAAAATTAGAAAAAGTTTTTTTCCTGTAAATGTTACTATGTAAAACTCCCCTTTCTCTGGTTAGGTGGATATCCAGAAAGTTGGTTTCATCCAGGTGCCATGACTATGGAAGCGGTTATTAGTGAGTTAACTCGGTCAATACAGAAGTTAACCACTTTGTTATTAAGAAATACAAATATTAGTGCATGTCCTTCTACTTCAGCCACGCTAACCAGCACACAGGCTGAATTTTTTACTTTGCACTCACTATGCATTGACGAGAGAACTGTAACTGACCAATTGAAACAAAAGGAAGCTCCTAGGGGGCGGGATTTTTGTGAATGGCTACGTAAACCTGTGGATTGTTTCTCGGACTTGAACGAGGAGAGAGATGACAGGCTGACGCCAAAACGACAGTTGGAAACCGTTGAAAAAACATGTAAAAGGTTTCAGGCATTGCAACTGGATAATGCTTTCCTAAATAAGTCACTCTTATTAAAACAGGTGCCCAAAGAACTGTGTATATGGAAGTTGCCTATGGGCATCAATTTGGGCTCTTCTGTGTACCAGGAGCTGGTCAAATTGTTTAACAAAACAGGATTGGACATGTTGGATATAATTATCAGAAACAATACAAGTAAGTTGACTGAAATAGAGAAATAAATTAGTGTTTTAAACCAGAACACAGTCAATGATCTTTTGTTTTCTGAATATTTGCACAACTACAATCACATGCTTAATGATTTAGACAAGTTTGTTAAAAAATATTAACACCAAATGTAAAAAACATATTAGGGACTCTAATGACTGACAAAATAGCTGGCTTATCCAGTGGATCACAACAAAATTAGTAAAAGGGCTAACCTGGTTGACAATGATGGTGCACGACACAGTGACAGCAATGATGACATTGTCGGTGATTTGGATGCACCATACGATGATTATGAAGGTTTTGTAGATCAGAACTCTGAACACAGGAGGTCGGAGCATTTGAAGAACTTGGGGAAGGGCGGTCCACATTACCAACAGAATGCTGAACATTACAATCGAAATGTTTATTACAACAACAGCAGGGCTCAAAGGGGGGGAAAGAAGACATTTTGAGTGTTAGTGATTTATCACTAGCTGGTTTTGACTTTGACTATGGCACTGTTCTTGGTTGTAATATTCCTGATGACTGTGTGATGTATGATTTTACAATCTACAACTTTAGTGATTTAACACTCAATGACACTTATTACAGTTTATTTAGTAAAGGTTTTACTTTTGTTCCTTGTTTTTGTTTGGATGTGGCAGATGTTCTTATTAACTTAAAAATGTACACTAGACAACTGGATCTTAAATTGTTTTTCAATGGTCATACTGGGAACCGGGGGGGGTTACAAACCTACAGAGGAAAATTTTGTTTACTCCCCCAAATAATGTGGATGTTATGTTATTTCAAAAACTGTGTGAGAATGAATTAAGAAAAATTCTTAAAAACAATAAGTATGAACATGACAACCTCAGTAATGAAGACAGAAAAGCGTTATATGATCTAGCTAGGAACAGCAATATGTGTATTATGAAGTCTGACAAAGGAGGGGGCCTACTGATCATGTCTCATTTTTACTATCTGTTTAAGATGTGTGAAATTCTCATTGATGCCCTCACTTACAGTAGGGCTACTAAGAATGAAATTAATAGGGCATATGCCAAGATCGATTTATACCTACTGGATGCACTCTTTCAGGGAGCTATAGATGAGAAGGAGTTCAGGTTTCTTACAGTAGAACATCCTGTCACACCAGTGATTTTTGGGATCCCCAAGATTCATAAGTGTCCCAGTAACCCACCATTTAGACCTATTGTTGTGGCTAGGGGATCTAAAATGGAACCCCTAGCTTCCTTTGTGAATGAGATGCCTAACAAGGTTGTGGGTGAGGCAGAACATATACTAAGGGACTCTTGGCATTGCTTGGATCGACTTAGAGCCATTGGGGTATCTGATACTTTTTCTTTTCTTACAATGGATGTAATTAGTTTATTTTCTATTATACCCCATGAGAAGGGGTTGCATTTCTTTCGTGAGAGTTTATTGAGAAGCAAAGTAATTGACAAAACAAGGATAAACACCCTGGTGGACCTTATGGAACTTATACTACAGAACAACATTCTTAGTTTTGAGGGGAAGATTTACCACCAAACAAAGTGCACTCCCGTATTTGCGAATTTAGTGCTGTTGCATTGGGAAGAAACTTTTATCTTTCCTTCAGAATTTATGTCCAAGATCCTTTTATATAATAGGTTTTTGGGCAATATTCTGATTTTGTGGCAAGGTAATTTGCTTGAGGCTACAAAGTTTGTTGCTTTTTTAAACAACACTACCCCATTCCTTAAGTTTACTAGTTCACAGCACCCAGGTGAAACCAACTTTCTGGATATCCATCTAACCAGAGAAAGGGGAGTTTTACATAGCAATATATACAGGAAAAAAACTTTTTCTAATTCTGTGTTACATTTTGACAGTTGTCACCCCTTTCATCAAAAGAAAGGTATTATTAAGGGTCAGATGGTCACATTGTCAAGACTAGTGAGTGCCAATGACACCTTTAGTGAGGAGTTATATAAACTGGTAGGCATTTTTTTTGGAAAGGGGGTACCCCCTAAAACTATTATTGAAAGTTAGGCTTGAAATTCTTAATAAGAAAAGTACTGCATTTCAGCCTATTTTGTGTTCTGAAATAGTGAAGAAAACTACAAACAAGGAGATGAGTAATGTTAGTGCTATGATTTTGAGATATAATCACTGTGCTGCACCACTATCAATGTTTGGCTGATTGTTCTCAATGAAACCAGTAAGAATATCTTGGGGCACAGGCCAAAGATTGCTTATAGCAGAGGAAGGAATATTAAAAATATTCTTGAGGATTCTAAACGGAGCCAACAAAGGTCTATAATGCTTAAGTGTGGAGCATGTAAGTTTTGCAGATATATCAGTGATGGACCTTATGTTTTCATTCATGGATTTGAACGTACTTTATCTTGCCCCGGAAGGTGCAGCTGTAACACAATGTTAGTGTATGTTGCTACATGCACGAGCTGCCACAGTTTCTACGTGGGCAAGACTATACGTAGATTAAGGGATAGAATAGCAGAACATGTGAGGGCAATCAAATCCAAAAATCAGCAGAGTGCTCTATACATGCACAGTATAACCTGCACCAACTTTAACAAGTTTATCTTTTTTGTGATAAACAAGGTGCTACCATGTGAAAGGGGAGGGGATGATAAATTAAAAGTAGAAATTATGGAGATAAAATGGCAGATTCGGCTTGATGCCACATCCTCCCAGGCTTGAATGACAACATTGCAGTTTTACCCATTTTAAAAGAAAGGGCAAGGGTTATTTAAATTAATTCATTAACTGCATTTTATTTCTTGACATTTCAATAACACATCTATTACACATATATAATATATATTTTTTTAATCATATGGTTATATAAGCTGTAAAAGTTTTGTTTTGTGTTTTCTGGAGAAAACTGAAAGTTTTATTTACCTTTATTAACTGTGTGTGTTTTAAAAAAAAAAAAAAAAAACTAATTTGACGGGACATCACATGAAATGATTGGATGGTTTTGCTTACATCACTCTATTTAAACCAAGTTGTTTGTATCCCATGTAACTCTGAGGAAGCCATATTTTAATGGTGAAATTGCTTAGCTCATGGAACTTTCTGTTTTCTGCTTGTGTCATTAAAGTGAAGTTTCTCTGCCTGTTTTGGGTTGGTTGTTTTTTATTTTGTGTTTACCAGTATTTTGCTTCGCTTGGAGCTTGTTTTGTTTATTAAGTAGAGTTCTTGTTTCCTTAGTTAGCTATGGGGCAAAGTATGATTTTTATTGTTCTGAATGGTGCTAATTTGTTCAGTATGTTAATGAAAGTGGAGCCGAAATAATCAATGGCAGCATCTAGGGGTAAGGTTTTTAGTGGGATCCAGTTGGACATTTTAAGGGTGGATGTAAAGGTTTGAGGATTGAAATTTCTTTTGTTTTGAGTTTGGCGATGAACAGTTTGTTTAAGAGGGTTAATGCATTTTCTCAGTATGCTGCGGTGGTGCAGCGGTTAGCATTATCGCCTCGCAGCAAGAGGTTCTCCCTTTCAATTCTTAGCTGGAGCACCTTCTGTGTGGAGTCTGCATGTCCTCCCCATGGTCGAGTGACGCTAAAGACATGCAGGTAGGTGCGAGCATGAATGGGGGTGCCTTCTTTGAAGGTTGGGCATTGGGCTGGCAACTCAGCACCGTAAAAATCCACTGCCAATCATGAGCGGACCGGAGTTCTGCTGTGGTGACCCCTAACTGGGAAAAGCCGAAAGACTTTAATGCATTTTCTGAGTAAGTAGGTCAGAAGGTGGTCACTGAGCATATCCGAAAAGACAGCCAGAATGGGGAGAGTGGGAGGGTTTGTTAGAATCCATTCAAGGATGGATTGTCTACTTGTTTTTTATCTATTCAGGTTGGTGCATGGATAATCTGGGTGAAACCATGTAGGTTAATGTGGTTGGTAGGGTTTTTTGTGTTACAGGTAAGGCAATGAGTATTAAATTCGCCCATTATAATAGTTTCATAAGGCAGGGATATTGATGTCCAATGACGGACATGTTCAGTTGTAGTAGTAAGGTTATTTCCTGGGGAATATAGGTGCCTGTAATGATTAATGGTTTGCGGGAATTAAGTCTGAGTTTGGTAAATAGTATTTCAGCATTAATAAAATCTGGGATGTTTATATCTAGTTCTAATATGAGGTTATTTTTATATAATATGGCTATTCCACATCCTCTTTTATTCTTTCTGTCTACCCTATGAATGTAACATTCTGGGGGAATGATTTCATTATCCTTACTGTCTGGCTTCAGCCAGGTTTCTGTTAGCAGAGCAATGTCTGGTGAGTAAAGTGAGAGGGTGGCATGGAGTTCCTGTATTTTGTTAACTACACTTCTGAGATTCATATTTAGGAGTAGAAGATTGGAGTCTTTATGGGGTAAATCAAATATGCTTTGGGGTGTAAAGTGGACGTGATACAGGATTGGTACAACATAGTCTTGGGAGCAGGGTTTGGGTGGATGTCACTGCAAAGCTGAAGTTGAGAAGCTAAAATTGTGAGTGCAATGAGGAGTTTAGTTTATGAACTTATTGTACTTAAGGGAGATGGGAGGGGCAGTGTGCAGATGAAGAATGGTAGAGGTGGCTTGATCAGTGTCCGCAGAATTGCATAGTGCAGATGATATCTCAAGGTTTCCAGGCTTTATTTGAGGTGGACGAGGGAAAAGAATAGTATGAGGAGAATGTAATGTATAGTTGGGAATGGTAAGCAGTTAGCTGAGCAGCTAGTGAGAGAAGTAAGACTGATGTAGTATATAAGAGGGAGCATCTTGTTATAGAACTGTGTCTATACTATAGAAGAGAAACAGGCTTTAAAAAAATAATATGGAGAGTTATAGTTAGTTAGGATGTATAATAGGTGAGTGAAGTGAGTGCATAGTCAGTTAGGGTACATAATAGGTGGGAGATGTGAATTTAAAGGGTCAAGGGAAATACATTGAATTTAATTAATGACAGATTGGGGTTGGGCTGTTGTCCGTAGTAATACTGAAAGGTAGTGCTTTTTGATTGACTGTATGTAAATTGAGTAAGTGGCATGTTTAAAACAAATGTAGGTGTCATGAGGTGGGTAGGAATTGGGGGCAGGGTAGGGGAGCAGAGTGAACATGAGCGGAGCGGGCAAGACCTGGTCGGACCATGCACCAAAAACAATCTAGAAAAGATTAGAGCAGAAGATAGGTACACAGTTCTTCCAAGCTCAATTGAACTTAAGTACGAGCAAAAGTAAGAACAATAAAATGCCAGGTACAGTCTATTAGTTACTAGTGCTGGTAGGGACAGCAGTGAGATAGACTACTCTCATGTAAAGCTATTTATAATTTTCGGCCAGGAATCTTTAGTTCTAAGTTGCATTCAATGTTGCATTCCACTAAGGCCAGAGAAGTTATAGCTTTTAAGATAGTAGTAGGAGAGGAGGAAAAATATGTAGTATTAAGGAAGGAATTCAATCAATTGTCATCTGTAGTGTTGAGAGCTAATTTTGTCTTAAAAGCTCATGTTATGTTGTCCCATCTCACCTTCAGTCTTGCTATTTTGGGTTCAGAGCGAAAACCTCGGCTCCAACTCAGCCTATACTAAAAGCTCGAGAGCTTCTACTGGCTCTAGGCTAAATACTATCCCATAGTGCTTAGCGCTATTCCCCATATCTTGTTTGCCGCTTGAAGCTTCGGGATTGTCTTCACTGGCTCAGGCTTGAAAAATGTAATATTTTATATATTTTATAAATTTTTCTGTCTAATTGTTAGCTATTTTTACTTATTAGTGCTATAGTAACAGTCTTGTGCTATTTTTAGCCTTTTCTAAAGGTTTCTTTTTGTGGCTATCCTTTCTTATAGGTTCATAGGTAGGTACTGAGCTATCTGCCCGAAGGCATATATTAGCCCAGCCACGTTGTGCGGTATTCACCACCCCTTTGGTTAGTTCCCTAGGCCCTTGATCTAGCAGCTAGTACCCTTGGCCCCTATCTAGTAGTGCTGCTGGTGTGATCCCTGGTGTGAACTTTCTGTTACCCATCCACTCGTCAAGGTTCCTCTTGAAGAGTGATAGTGAGGGGCTCTGTCTTATGTAGATCAGGACCTTGTTCCATAGCAAGGGAAGTCTTTGCGAAGGGAATCTATCCCTCCAGCATGTTCTATTCATTGTTGTGCTGTGGTTTATATCCCTAGAGCGTGTAGCTCGAGTAGATTTGGTTTTGCTAAGATGGAGCATGTTCAACAGTTCTGGGTTGGACACGGCTCTGTATGTTAGACAGAGATCGCCTCTGAGAAGGCGGTATGCAACAGACAAAAGCCTTAGTTTTTTCAATCGTGCTGCATAGGGCAACTGTTTGAGGCCAGTAATCCTCTTAGTGAAGTACCTCTGTGGTCTCTCCAGCTGCTGGAGATGCCTGGCCAGGTACATTCCAATTGGTGCATTGTACTCAATAATGGGTCTGATGAGGGAAGAGTAGAGGGGCACCACTACATCGTTAGATCTTGATGCGAACTCTTTCATGATCAGATGGGTCACATAGAAGGATTTTCTAACCACCTTGGCAACATGGTTATCAAAGAAAAGCTGACTATCTACTTGGGTCCCTAGATCCCTTATTACTTCTTCAGATTTCAGGGGGTTACCTCCTATGTGGTAGTTTACGGGTACTCTGTTTTTTCCAAAGGGGATTACTACGCATTTTTTAGCATTTAGCTTGAGACCATGGCTTTGATACCATGCATCAGTCTCATTAAGGCCCTTCTGGAGGATATCCATGTCAGCCGGAGACTCTATTATAGCACCCAGTTTGCAGTCGTCCGCAAACTTGGTCAGCCACAGCCCTTCAGTTCTTGCCTGTACTTCTGAGAAGTATATGCCAAACAGGAGGGGCCCCAGGACAGAGCCCTGAAGCACACCGCTCATAACTGGTCTTGATTCGGATATAGATCCTGCTACTTTTACTTTGTGGATTTGTCTGAGAGCCAGTTTGCGATCCATCTTGTGACATAAGGGTTTATGCCCAGGTTGGTGAGTTTATCAATAATACCCAAATGGGGAATGGTGTCAAATGCTTTAGCACGGTCAAGGTAATCCATGTGTACCTCCTTTCCCTTATCTATCATATGTTCCAGATGGTAACACTGCAGTCTATACTCCGGTTCTTGGAAAAAGACAATTCGATGTGCTCGTTAGATCTTCAGGATGCGTACTACCACGTAAAGATGGACAGGCACTCAAGAAGATTTCTACATTTCCGGCTGGGAGCCAGTCATTATCAGTTCAGAGCTCTGCCCTTTGGACTTACCACAGCCCCCAGGGTGTTCACCAAATGCATGGCAGTAGTCACGGCTCATCTGAGACACCAAGGATTCCAGGTTTCCATATTTAGATGACTGGCTCCTAATTGCCACCACCAAGCAACTACTGATCAAAGCAAGAGACTACATCATTCATCTTTTCTCAAAACTAGGCATTACTATAAATGCAGAAAAATCTGCCTTGTTGCCATCACAGCATATTACATTCATTGGTGCAGATTTAAATACAAATGACATGTTGGCAAAGCTACCTCAAGAAAGGATACAGGTGCTACGCAGTCAAGTGATTATTTTACTCAACAAGAACAGAGTACAGGCAAGATTTGTGCTGAAAGTCCTAGGCTCTATGGCAGTGATGATAACACTACTTCCCATGGCACAACTTCACATGAGAATACTGCAGTGGCTACTCTTCCCCCAATGGTCCATGCAGGAGATACCCATGTCTCACAAAATTTTCATAACGCCTTCCTGCAAGAAGGACTTACTTCCTCAACCTATTGCTATAGTAACCACGGACGTATCCCAGAAAGGGTGGGGGGGTGGGCATTATCTGGGACAGATGGTCCAAGGAGTTTGGGAAGATCACAAGTACCATTTGCATATCAATGTTCTAGAGATGAGGGCTGTGCTTCTGGCATTGCAAGCACTTCAGGACTATCTTCCTACGGGGACTATTGCAATTCAGACAGACAATATGTCAGTAGCTTGGTACATCAACAAGCAGGGGGGAACCAGATCCTACCCTCTATGTCAAGAGGCCCAGAGAGTATGGCAATGGGCAATATCTTCTCAACTTTTTCTGACAGCAATGCATATCCCAGGGAAATCCAGCGTTATAGCAGATAGGCTAAGCAGAGCAATTCTCATGCCTCAAGAGTGGTCCCTCAATCAGGAAGTTTCTAATCAAATTTTTCACAAATGGGGCCAGCCTTGCTGCAACCTTTTTGCCACTCCCTTCAATTCCAAATGCAGCAACTACTTTGCCCTAATTTCCCCTCCGGGAGAGTAACCGAGGGATGCACTGGTTCATGATTGGCCCCTGGGTCTTCTTTATGCCTTTCCCCCATTTCCCTTGATTCCAAAGGTCATACAGAAAGCAAAGTTGTTGAGTCACAGCTTAATTCTCATTGCGCTATACTGCCCACATCAGATTTGGCTCCCCTTCCTTTGGCCCTGCCTTCAGAAGGACCCATGGATCCTGGATCCAGTGCTGGATCTTCTGACGCATCAGTCAGGATGCTCCATCCTGCACTCCACACCCTCAAACTGACAGCTTGGCTGCTCCACCTCCGCTCTTAGCCAGGCTTCCGGAATTGTCCCCTGCAGTTCATCACATTCTAGTCTCTGCACAAGCAAATGACTAGGAATCTCTGTGCAAGTAAATGGAAGAGGTTCTTTTGCTGGGCTAACAAAAGACATATAGATCCTTTTACAGCATCTATACCTCTAATCCTGGAATTTCTAACAGAAGCCTTCAATCAAGAGGCAGCGGCTGCCACTATCTGAGTTCAATTAGCTGCTATTTCTAACCATCATGTGGGAGAATTAGGATCTAGTCTAATGTCTCATAGACTATGCAAAGCCTTGCTAAAAGGTACTTTTCTGTTAAGACCTCCCATCAGAGAACCTCCTCCTCCTTGGGGCCTCAATCTAGTATTGTCATCTTTGATTCTGCCTGCTTTCGAACAAGCATGATCTTGTTCATTAAAATTTTTATTTTCGAAAACACTCTTCCTGACAGCAATTACTTCAGCCAGGAGAGTGTCAGAATTGCAAGCCTTATCTATCCATCCACCTTATTTGATCTTCCATAAAGATAGAGTTTACCCTCAGAACAAATCCGTCTTCTTACCGAAAGTTTGTTCTCAAGTCAATTTAAACCAGAGTATAGAATTACCAGTGTTTTTTCCAAACTATGGCAACAAGGCAGACTATAATCTCCATCAGCTGAATGTGCACAGCCAGTTACATTTTTATTTGCACAGGACTGATTGTTTATCTCCTATTCAGACAATAAAAATGTTTTGGCAGTCTCAAAAGTTACTTTGTCCAAATGGTTTACTAAAACCATCACATATGTCTATGATTCCCACAATAAGGAACCGCCAGGGAAAATCAAAGGGCATTCAACTACAGCGGTATCTACCTCCATTGCCTTTCAATCCAGACTTCCACTGGATTCAATTTGTGCTGCTGCTACATGGGTTAACCCTCATACTTTTATTACTCATTACAAAGTAGATGTGGCCTCCTGGAACAGGGTATCCTTTGGTTCCACTGTCCTGAGGAGTTTATTCCCTTGAAACACCCAAGAAAAAGGTGCTGGGGACTCTGTCCCAAAATAGCAAGACTGAAGGTGAGATGGGACAACATACCATAAACAAGTTATGTACTCATCATAACATTCCATGTTTGTTGTCCAGTATCTCACCTTCAGTCTTGCTTCCCTTCCAGCCCTATGTAGAGAGTTAAAAATGCATAAGTGCATATGTATACCAAATAATAAGCATGCCTCTTTACATTCACAGCAGCTGTTGAACGTTTTGCAGTTGGTCTATCACTTATTCCTCATGAAAGTTAAGCACAGAAATCACATGCAGTAAAAAATGCCATCATCTCCTCAACAATGAATACTAGCAGAAAAGCTTAAACAGAAGAACTGTACTCTAAAGATTGCCTATGTAAAAGGATGAATATTTACATGAGGAGACATTCTGATAATAGTGTATAATGAACAAAAAACACATTTCAAAGGCATCATGAACTACTAATAATAATTGGGATACCATTTGTTGACAAAATAAGGTACAGAAGATGTAGCACAAGGGCATTTTGTGCAGCACATTAGTATGCATCTTGTGCATTTTTGCATACTTTGATCAGACATCAGAAGAACTGCAGTATTAATGAATCATGTCAACAGCATCTATATCTCAGCTATATCGCAGACACAGAGTATATACAGTCTTGTATTATGAACTGGTTGACCATCTAAATTGTTGTTATCCCCGATGTTTGATGTCTGTATCTCTTCCCATATGTCTGGTAGTTCAATGCAGGGGGTTAAGGCTACAGGATGCTCACAGTCTACATCCGGTAGTTCTAGGTTTGACTCATGCAGTCTCCATTTATCTACTGTAGGACTCTAAGCAAGTCACTTAACTAGGCAATGATCCCAGGCTTCTACTGAAAATGACATTGACCCAAATAGCAAATTATATTAATAATAAAAATATACATTCTGAACAACTGTTGCATTTGCATCTCCTGCTTATAAACAGGTGATAGAAATACAATGTTCATCCAGACCACCAATCCTGAGTGAGGAAAAGAGTACACAGATGCTCCAGCAGGAATGGTAAAGTGCCACAGATGCCATTTAATAACATGCAGCTGTGTAGGTAGTGTCACACTCACAAGGAAGGGATGCACTGAACTTGTCTGCTAGCATGTTGGCTAAGTCAACAGGATCAGTGTACATGGTACCGTTAAGTACTAATTCGGAACAAACCTGGGCTTTGCCATGGAGGTTCCTGACATACCTGAAGAAGGCTTTGTGGTTTCTCTTTGTTTTGGAGGCTAGTTTTGATTCATAATTGGCTTTGGAGGTTTTCACTAGTGATCTAATATGTTTGTTGAGGCTAAGGAGGGAGTTTATCCAGTTGGGAATTTTGCCTTTTTACCCTTGAACAGCAGTTTCTTCCTTTTGTTGTAAAGCCTGTTGATAGAGGATGTCCACCAGACAAGTTTGTGTTTCCTTGAGGAGAAGGTTTTAGTTCTTTTGGGTATGGCTCAGTCCATGCAGTTGTACAGGTGCTTATATACTGTACAGCCATACTGTTCAGCATAGTTGTGTGCATCCTCTGAGGGGCGTGGTGGTGTGAAGCTACTGATACCCTCCCTTAGGAGGTTGTAGTCAGCTTTTGAGAATTTTTTTTTAGCCTGGTTATGGCTAGAGAGGTTGGGTGGGATAGAAACGTTGAATGAGACAGACCAATAATCTGATCTCATCAGGGAAGAACTTACTATGGGAGTGGTGCAGCAGTCACCCATGTTGATGAGAACCAACTCCAGAATGTTTTCTCCCCCTGTGCGGGATGAGACAAGCTGGTCTAGTGCATTAGAACTGATAAAGTCAAGGAATCATTGGGTGACTGCATTAGTGCAGGAATAGTTCACCCAGTCTGTGGTGGGGTAGTTGAAGTCACCAAGGATAAGGGTGTTAGGGGATACCTTGATAGAGTCAAGTAGGTCCAGGTAGGAGAAGTGGTTGCCTTGAATCATGAAAGGGGGTCTGTAGCTGGCTATAACTTGGATGGGTGTCTTGCCAATTGTCAGCTGCACCTGGAGTAGTTCGAGTGCATCATGCTGGCAAACCAGTCTGGAGGTGAGCCTGTCCTTAATGAAGATAGAGACACCACCAATCTTAGTTTCCTGACTTCATTTTGGGGTCAGAATGTGCAGAATGAGGTATTGCCTGGTAAAGCAGGGATGCTCTCCTCAGCCTTGATCCAAGTTTCAGTGAATGCACAGATGCCAGCATCTTCCAGTGCTAGGACAGCCTTCACTGAGTGCATTTTCGGGTTAAGGCTCCTAGCATTAAGCAGCATGAATTTCAATATGCTTTTTGACAGATCTTTTATGTTGGAAGATTTATCTTTGGGACATTGCCTAAAAAAGGCACAGTGGGAGTGGCAAGAGCCTTGGCCAGAATCTGGAATCCCAGGGGTGACAGGTAGAGGCCATCTCTGGCAAAGCATCAAGGCCTGTAAGTCATGTTATCCCAAGCAGACAGATACTGGATACCCTCAGAATGACACCAGAAACTAAGGAAATTGTTGAAGTCAATTATTTTTTGTTGATATTGTGGTATCATTCTTGGTGAAGGTAGAATGCTGCTTAGGGCTAGGGTCATATCTGCCTGGGACACATACTCTGAGAGCTCAATCATGTCTCTCTTCATATAGTCCAGGGAAGTACATCTGAAGTCATTCACTCTATTATGGACAATAACAGAGTCATACTTGTAACTTTTGTGTAGAGACTTAAGTGCACGTGTGATGGGGCAGATTCTGGCACCTGACAGATGACTGACTGTGACTTTCTCCTTTTCGAACCTGGTGAGGGAGACATCGCTGTGTCTCACAATTGAATCACCAATGATTAGTATGTTTGGTTTACTTTTATGCCTTATGGGCTGTGTTGGTTTATTGTTATAACAAAAATTATTGACTGATATAAACTCTTATTAAAGTGAAGTTACAAAGTGGAACAGGTTAAAATATCCTTGACACCTATTCAATTGAAATGGGTATTTCAGGAGGGAATCAAAGCATTAAATCTCAATGGTAAACAATGCACGTACCCAGAACAGCAAATCAGTGGCAGACCACATATTAGACTTTTGGTTCAGAGTTTGTGGAATAAAGTGGTAATGAATATTATCTAGCCTTAAAGAACAGAAGGCACAAGGGAAAATCCCTGATGCTGTGGTTTTGTATGAAAGAGAAGGGATACAAGAATTAAGGAAGAGATTATGTTGAAAATGTAAGGAACTATTGATGCAGTGGCAGCCTCAACCTGCCATCTTAGCCTTTGAACAAGCAAAATGTTGCAGTCAGTGCATGCATGGAACAATATATGTGGAGAATATCAGAATCTTGAAGAGGTTTATGGAAGGAGAAATATAAAAATAATACTCTGCAGTGATTTTATACCTGACTCTGCAAATAAAAGAGACTTAATACACAGAGGACTAAAGGAGAAGTCGCTTGACAGGAAAGCATAGATGAGATCATAAATGATTTTAATAGAGTATGGAGTCTGTTACATAGCAGCAGGGATCTACCCTGTTACATAGCAGCAGGGATCTACCCTGTTACATAGCAGCAGGGATCTACCCTGTTACATAGCAGCAGGGATCTACCCTGTTACATAGCAGCAGGGATCTACCCTGTTACATAGCAGCAGGGATCTACCCTGTTATATAGCAGCAGGGATCTACCCTGTTACATAGCAGCAGGGATCTACCCTGTTACATAGCAGCAAGGATCTACCCTGTTACATAGAGATGTGATGGTTGATTGGGATGAATAGTCACTGATCCTTAGCGGAAAGGCAGTCTTAGAAGGAACAAGGTGTGATTAAAGTGGGGAGGGGGCAGTATGTGATTATGCAGTGGGATAGACAGGTGGTTAAATTCTGTAAGTGTCCCTTGTATGAAACTGGCCCACAAGCCTCAATCCTTACAGGACACGAGGAGCAAATGGCCCATAAGATAGTAAGGCAGTACTGAATAGTGAAACTGTGGTTGGACTGTGGGGCTAATTCGCTCCAGACCTATATTCTGGTATGCACATGGAAAAATAAAAATCATTCTTTGGTTACTTAATTGCCTAAGTAAAGAAACAGCCGGTGCTGTTTCATCCAGACAAATGAAAAATGTTTTTCTTTGAGTTAAGATGTGGAAAATTAATGGCTTTCAGTCATCCATTGAACAATGGATACAATGAGGTAGCATTAGTCAATACTACAACACTTAACAGAGCCATAAACGTAAAGTAAGCTGCTATACCTACCATGTCCTACAACTTCTATAAAGTCAAAAACATTATGTAAATCTCACATGATGGTATAATCAATGGAACAAATTACAATTTGTAGTACTTGTTAGTGGATGAACACATAACTCTCTTTCGTGCTGGGGAATCAGAAGGCTTAGGTTCTATTTTCACTCAGGTGATTGGACTCTTTTTCCCTTATGGACACTATAGTGCAGTCTTAGGTGCTGCCGTACTCAAGTGTGCCATCTTTCTAACGGTTAGTTAAAACTGAGGTCCCATCTGTCTGAACTGGTGGTAGAACTGGTCAATGTATAAGATCCATGGCTGTCATCAGTGCCAAGCCAAATCTCCTGTAGTCAGTATAAATATCACCTTGAGTGTCTCCTGAAAAGAGGTCAGTGGTCTAATGGAACTAACGCAGTCAACAAAGGCTAAATAAATAAATAAAACTCATTAGTGGTGTGTGTCACAAAATGAGCAAAAATAATTCCATTCAGGATTCTAAATACAGTGTGCAGTGTACCTAATTTCATACATTTAATTGTGTTCTTTATATCAGAATATCGAATTTAGTACTATCAAATAGAAATATATACTGGCTCATAATTCACTGAAAATGCTTCACTGCAACCCATTGCCAGAAAGAAGTTATTCTTAAACATATGTGCTGGGTCTAATATACAGCAAATCCTGGAAGAATAATTACCGAATTCAGTGAAATGTATTTTCAGATGTGTTATATTTCACTGGTCTGTGCCTCAGATTTCCTCAGTATACCTCCAGAAAAAGTTTGCATTAATCTGCTGGCAGTATGAAACTAGGTGCACTCAAAATTCCATTTCCTTTTTCTTTACAGGAAAATGTTCTGAGTACCTTACGATTTCATTTCCCCATCCTATCCCTATGCTCCTGAGTGTGTGTGTGTGTGTGTGTGTGTGTGTGTGTGTGTGTGTGTGTGTGTGTGTGTGTGTGTGTGTGTGTGTGTGTGTGTGTGTGTGTGCGTGTGTGCGTGTGTGTGTGTGGGTGTGTGGGTGCGTGTGTGTGTGTATATACGCATGTGTGTGCATATTTGTGTGAATGCATGTGCATATGTTGTGTGAGCCCTGGAGTGTAAGTCTCAAAACATCGAACAATTCATTGCAATCAGGGACAATATATACTAAATTCAAAATTTCTGTATTTTAGAGAATTCCCCTTTCTCTGATATACACTGACCTAGGAGTTAGTATATATAAGTACGAGCTTCATAACTTACTGTCAGAAATCGACCTTCAAGTAGGGCACCATGTGTGTCCAAGCATATGTGCTTTTCTGTGTGTTTTCATCACAAAATTCAGCTTTAAAATAACTTTTGCATAATTGCTTAAAGAACAAGCACATTTAATGACAAGTATTAACATGATCCAAGAAGTAATGAATCCAAACTGGTTACAAGCTAAAACATTGCCAGTCTTATTTTAAGTTATCTAACTTTGTTGACTGGTATTATCTGAGTAGGTGGGGCTCATTTGCTACATAGGTCAAAGGAAAAATACTCCTGTCGGGTATAATCTGACATTTTATAGTGCTGGAAGCATTGCATGCAAATCTCTTACAATAAAGAAGTCCATTATTTACAGAGAAGTTGGCAAAGCTCAGAAAAAATGTTTATTTACACAACCACAGCAAAGTAGAGGCCCAAAGACATATACCCATAGCACAATAAGAGACATAAGATGTCACTTTCACACTTTCAGCTTTAGAAATACAATTGTACATATATATATATATATATATATATATATATATATACTTATAAGTTTCCACTGCATGCATTTTATCACATGGTGAAATTATAGTTTTGTCGTCACTAGTGCAGTTTGTCAAATTATGTAACGGTTGAAGTACATTATATCGACTATTACATAATTCAAAGGGTTTTGCCATTTATTCACATTTGTGCAACTGTACAGTTATTCTGCTGGAACACAAATATTAAAAGTCAGAGCTTACAAACACCAGTGTAATTTATTAATTCAGACTATAAAAGCAAAGCTTTAAGGTAAAACACCCTTTCTCAATGCTTACATCACAGTTTAATCACATCAGTCTTAAATACATCAATTCAAATCACTTGATAAAAAGCGTCCCTATTTTAAAGATATACACTGTCTTTATGACAGTAATAAAAACACATAAAAACTAACTATTTTTACAACATTTTCTATTACTTTTACCTACATAAAATCTAGGGCATGTATCACAAACTGCCTGATAAACTATATTCTTCATAATACATGTTGCAAAGGAGTTAAACAAAAATTCTTTCCAAATAACTATATGAATAAATTTCGTCTGTTGTGATATATATTTACAAAAAGAACAATTATAACAGGGGATAGTACCCTGTCTCACAACAGAGTAGCCATCATTTTAGATCTTATAAAAAATATGTTGCTTCAAACTTTTACATTTTCTATAGGCAGATTCAGGTCTCTCTTCTAAATACTCCTTTAATTCTGGGATAACAGTTATATTGACCAGTTTTTGTTTAATAATACTAATAACTCCTCTTGTTCTAGAATTATAATTAGTCAAATAATGTACCTTATTTTTTTCTTTTTTTATCTCTGTTATTCTGGCTTACTATTCATTATAGTATTATCAGAAAAATATGGTCTCACTTGTCCATTTCTGACCTTAACTATATCAGTACACACGTCCATCAAAAGATCCTTTTAATAATTTAAGATACTTTATTTGTCCATGTACATAAATGTCATTGAATACTAAATGACAGAATTTTGGAGCATTTATCTGATATTAGGCAAAATGTGTTGACTAATTCATTGGCCAAGCATGTAGTAGATATGGGAATACAACATACTTTTAAGTTTATGGTTATACAAAATGTTAGGTCTGATCTGCGGGGGGGGGGGGGGGATACTGGTTTAGAAACAGAAGTTGTGGAATTAAATTGGATTATTGATCTGAATGCTGACAGGACAGTCACAGTAGTGCAGTGGTTAGCATTGCCGCCTCACAGCAAGGGGTTCTCCGGTTTGATTCTTGGCTGGGGTGCCTTCTTTGCAGCGTCTGCATGTTCTCCCTGCAACCATGTGGATGTGCTCTGGTTTTCCTCTCACATCTCAAAGACATGCTGTAAGTGGATTGGACACTCTAAATTGGCCATAGGTGTGAGTGTGTGTGTGTGTGTTCCTTCTGTGGAAGGTTGGGTGCCGGGCTGGCAACTCAACACTGTAAGACTCCACTGCCAGTCATTCTGTTGTGGTGACCCCTAACTGGGAAAAATCTGAAAGAAGATTCATCTGAATGCTGATAAAGAACCTGGACTGTATTCAGTAGTTAGTATTAAACCATTGTTAAAAAAGAAGCAGATGAATTTATAGACATGTGCCTGTCTGCATTTTATATATACTTTTTTCATACTGTAATAATACATTTTTATGTATTTTATTAGTGTTATAAAAAGAGTATATATCTTTAAAATAAGGACATCTTTTATCATGTGATTTGAATTGCTGTATTTAAGACTGATGTGATATATGCATTGAAAGAGGATGTTTTACCTGAAAGCTTTTCTTGTTACAGTCTGAATTAATAAATTACACTGGTGTTCATAAGATCTGACTTTTGATTTTTGTGCAACTGTCACACTATTTCCCACTTCTAAGTTATGTTGGGGGTTGGGGGCCATTTAAAATTCTATTTTTTGTTTAATTTTAAGTAAACACAAATGTAACATTGGTTTACATTTGCGATTATTTTTTGTAATGATTTTAGTGGCAATTAATTGTAATTAGCTGGTGAGTTTTTTTGCTGTTTTGTGTTTCATTCAAACTACTCAGCTGGGGACTCTCTGTTTGCCAACTCTGTTGGAAAAATATGGAACAGACTCCCAGCTGACTTGATCCTAGAACCCTCACTAACTTAATTCAAAAATAAACTCAAGAAATACTTCAAAACTCATTGGTTATGCCCTTGCACTAACCCTGACTAGTGACCCCTCTATTCTTTGGTGCCTTACCTTCAACTACTTCTAACTTTTTTCTACCACTCCATTTCAGGAAGGGTCAAGTGTATAACTGCTGCTCAGTGTGTCTTAAACCTGAATGTAATGTTATGCATGTTTAACTTTGAAAATAATGTTATGTTTTGTAAAGTGTTTTATAATAAGTACTATATGTGCTAAATGCTGGTATTGCTTATGACTGTAATCTGCTTGAAACTAGCATTTACTAAATGTTCAATGTGTATTATTATCTTGGAGCTTTTCTCCCCGGGCCTCCGCTGAAAATGGACATGTATCCAGTCGGACTATACCAGTCAACAAATGTAAAATAAAATAAAAATAAATAAATAAACTCACTGGTGATTGTTCATTAGAAACCATATATATATATATATATATATATATAGAGAGAGAGAGAGAGAGAGAGAAATACACATATACATATGAAGAATATCAGGGCCAGGGATATGTAGGAAGAGAAAGATGGTAAATAAAGAAAAGTCAAAATCATGACTAGATAAAAAAGAATGTTAAAAAAGGATGACTCAAGGCAAAGCTCTTACTAGACATGTACAGTAGATACAGAAAGTGTCAAAAGTCTTAATTACTAATTAGTATGTGGAACAGTACTGAAAAAAAGACTTGGGGAAGCAGCAATGATAAGTTGAAAGTTTTCAAAGAAATAATGCAGAGAACAGTTTGGGAATGGAGTGATGAAAAGGGGGGGGGGGTGCAGAAATGTTTTTGTGGAATTGCAAATGAGAAGAGGGGAGTCTAAAGAGAGAAAGATTTAGAAAAAAAGGTTTGGTGAGTGCTGTTGAGCAGAAGTAAGCTGCAAGAGGAAGAAGAGCAGGAAATTGCAGAAAGGGCATTAAAAAGGGGTAGAAGATAGGAGAGGAGAATATTAATGAAGGAAATACATATAGTGACTTAATTAAAGAGTATAGGGGAGAGGGCAATTTATTAAAAGGATAAGCATGGGGTACATCCGGTGAGGTACAGCATGGCAAGGGCAACAAAATATAAATTTGGTCAAGAAAAAAATGCTTCTAAAACAAATACATTTTATGTAACACTATGACTGCATTTACCTTCCATTTGGAAATGATATGAGATGTTTCCTTGTTTTTAATTTATTTATTGTTGGAGTCATTACCTGATTCTAGGTTTGTACCGAATATAATAAAAGCCAGTGATACAGAAAAGTGATAGACATCTCTTCTTAGCTAGGTTTGTTGTACATTCTGGAGCTGCTATTAGAAATATAACTTTCATCATGCTGTTACCTTTTTGATTTAGTCCCAGACAGTCTATCTGATTATTATCATAAACATAGACTGCAACATATCTTTTAAAATGTGTCCATTATATGTTGCACAATCCACTTTCAACGGAAAACACTATTCAGTAAGAAGACTCTCTTCAACTTGTTGTTCATACTCCAGCAGATCAGCCATGTCTTCTTCCATTAGCTCTGCTAGTTCAGAAATAATGACATCAACAGCCTGAAAAACACAAAGCTAACCATTAATTTTGGAAATGCAAAGTACCTAGGTCCTGACCAACTCTGGGATATCAGTAATTTAAATAGGCCATGCATCAGGATTAACGATCAGTTACAAATTATTTAAAACATGAAGGGTAATTTGGGTACAACAGAATGGTTCTGGTGAAATATCTGTTGGCAATGTGACAAAAGAGTATATTATGTGTCAAAGGAAATTCTTAGCATAAAGTGGTACTTGGATGACATACTAGCAACAAATCATTGTGATAAATAATGTGTGATAATTTGAAATGAGTTCTAGTCAGAGGAATGGAGTGCATTCTTGCAGTTATCAAGACAAGTATGAACCACTACATAAGGTAGAAACTGTGTATCTCCCCTTGGACTGATAAATTGCTGCCACATATTTGTAGCAAATCCTTCTGTCTATGGTGATATACCCAATGACCTGTGTCAGAGTCAGTGTAGGAGTAGCTGGGCTGATGCACAAGTGTCTTATGGGCAACAAAGGACAGTATTACATCAGATGAGGGATTAATATGTTTTGTCTTGGCTATACTGATACAGCTGACATGTGATGGATTGTCACATGGACCCGGTACAATTTTATTGCATCATTTTTTTGATACTACACAAATACTCATATGTTTTGCATCATACTTTTATTTTATTGAAACTGGAAAGAAATCATACCAAGACTGACAGATAATACCTAGTCTATCTTGTATGAAAAGCACCTAAGCTCCACCAGTACCTCTATAAAGGATGGATTAGACAGGTTACTGATCATCAGTTTTTGTTTTTTGTGTTCATTTCCATGCAAGGAGTTCTACAAATCTCTACGCTCATACTTCAATACAGATCATTGTTTATGTGACGCTGTGATGATGTGATGTAGGGCCATATATACCAGTAGTAGGACAGTACATGTGTAACATATGCCAGAATAGCTAGCTGGAGTTTTGTAAAGAATTATATATCATTTGTACATCAGACTGATTTGTACAGGTGCTTGTGTTGAAAATGTATTTGTAAAGCTGCTTGTGTTAAAACTGTACCAAACAGAAAAGAAATACACCCGTATGTCAGACTGTATTCTAACTGTTGAAATTAATATATTGTAAGAGAGGATACTGGAAGAGAAAAGGTTAATCTCAGCGCAGCTAACTTTGAAAAACAGTCTAAAATTAAATTACCTAGTTTATGCCATAAAGATTATATCTTACAGTTCAGATTGCAGCCAGAGACAAAACGTCTGTGAAAACCAGGACTAGGAATCCTACTGTATTGTCCTTAGGGATGAACTATTTGCTACCCTGGAAAGGTGGAAGCTTTTGAAATGGTTTTATAGCTTCCAGATGCTATAGCACATCCTACAAAGATCTATGTGTGTCTGTGTGTGTGTGTGTGTGTGTGTGTGTGTGTGTGTGTGTGTGTGTGTGTGTGTGTGTGTGTGTGTGTGTGTGTTTATGGTAACACATATGTGTAAGATTCTAGCTCAGTTCCTAGTAAAGGGGGCAGTGTGGGAACTAGAAGCCAGGTGACCAGATGTATGTGATGTCATTCTGTAATGCAGCACTGAAATGATGTTTTAATACTAGCTGAGACAGAAGTCTCAGGGCAGTCTGTTTGTGAAACATGACAAAGAAGGACCCCTCACCCACTTTATCTTGCCTTGGTCTAGTAAGTGAACTAGGGGACTGTAATTCTTTAGATCAGTCAGGAAAATATAGTGAGATCAGTTATGTATTTTTTTTTCTGTAAATGTGTGATTTTTTCCATCTGTGTTATTTTTAATATTTCCTGTGATTGAAGGTGTCTATTGTAAACAGATATTTAGTATTTTCATGTTCTTTTGTTATTTATTGTTAAATATATTTAAACTTTTCAATGTGGCTGGTCTTTTAGAGAATATTTTAACCTCTGAGAGTACTTATATTTATTTGGTGACACTGTGGCTGCTCCTGAAAGCCATAATGCAGTGGTCAAACACTACCATTTGTATTAGTATTAATTTTACTCAGTATAATTGGGTACCCTTGTAAGTGCCTCAGAGTAGCTAGCTTTGGATTGTTCTAGTGGCAGTATCTATCTTATACTCTGGGCAGACGGGGCATAGCTAGTAAAGTTGTGCCAGCGTGTGTGTGTGTGTGTGTGTGTGTGTGTGTGTGTGTGTGTGTGTGTGTGTGTGTGTGTGTGTGTGTGTGTGTGTGTGTGTGTGTGTGTGTGTGTGTGTGTTTGTGTGTGTGTGTGTGTGTGTGTGTGTGTGTGTGTGTGTGTGTGTGTGTGTGTGTGTGTGTGTGTGTGTGTGTGTGTGTGTGTGCATGTAAAAATCAAATCTCAAAGAGTGTGTGTTTCAGTACTTGGAACAGGAACAAAGAGCACTGGTTTCACAGACAGGGTAGTGGAGGACTTGCCTTGGAACACTCGGCTGAGGACTCAACTGTACAACTGTGTACAGTTTGGGCCTGGAGAGAGAGAGAGAGAGAAAGGGATACTCAGCCCCAGGAGTGAGTGTGCTCCCTGTGTGCTCTTAAGGGAAATTGTGCTTGGTGCAGAGAGCTGCATCTGGAAATATTGCATGTGTCTATCTTTCTTCCAAGTGAACATCCCTCACTAGTGTCAGTGGTGAGGACTGAGGCGCCTTGATTACTGGCCTAGAGGTGGGATGTCACATGATGCTTTCCTTTAACATTGAATGAAGCATCACTATAATGCAGATGGGTTTTTCTGATTACTTAATGAAATGCTACAGAAGTCTAGTACTAAAGATCCAGTAGATATGTTTTACACATCCCAGGTGGCACAGCTGACAGTCACCAATTCAAACTTCTGAAGACTCCAAATGACAGTCCATCATGGATGAGCTAGTCCTAAGACGGTCAGAGAAAGAAAATGTTACAAAGACAAGACACACTGTTGGGTGGATCCAGGACAGTTATTCTTGGTGTCTTTAATTACAGAATACTGGAGACAATCCACAAGTGGCATCCTGGCATGATGAATGTGGAATTTCTAGCAAGAAGTCATATGTGGTATGGTCTGGTAAAGGCAAAGAATGAAGAATTTACTGATACTTGCCAAATGGAATAAAATTTACTACTTTAAATGCTAGTGCATTTCTGGGAATAGCCAGAGGTACCATGGCAGTAGTCTGCAAGGACTTGAAGTCCCATTTATACACTCTCCATTTCCTGTAATAGTTGATGAACTACTAAATGGCCTGAAGTGGTTGACATGGAATCATCTATTTATGAAAAAAAACCTGATGTTCTAAGGGCAAAATTCATGACAAATGGGTTGCCTGAAAAAATGAGTGATAACAGAATACAGTTTTCACCAGAAGAGATTAAAGCTTTCATTAAACAGAATACCACAGACATAACACTTTACACCAAATCATTCATCAATTGCCAGAGTAAGTTATTTAGACTTTTGAAAGGCAGCAAAAGCTATAAGCCTAGACAAAAAGCCACATACAGGAATGCAGTGCATACAACCACAAATCAGGCACTAGCCATGCTATTCCTAAAAAGCAGTTGCAAAGTATGAATGAAAGGCACTTACAAAATTTTAATACAAGTGAATATTGTTTTGCTGAGACACCATAGAAAAGACAAATGTTACATAGGTGACATTGTTTGAAAAAAATGTCCTTTATTTTCATCAGTAGATAAAGATCATTGACTAAGTCAGGAATGCTAGTCGACCTGGCCATTTGGGACACTGCAATAGCCAGGCAACTGAACTTTGATGACCAGCAGCTCATCACAGGTAGCTGCATGAGCCTTTCTATGATCATAGAAGAACTGATGGTCTACAGTATAACTAGAGATGGACACATGCTTCACAACATAACAAGAGTAGGAAGGCAGTCACCATCAATGACTAGATATGGATAAAAGCCTCAGCGCAGACACTGAAAAGAGTGTTGTTCCAGATTAGTCCTTCCAGGGGAAGGAAGTTTGAAACCAGAGTTTTGAAGGAGCAGTATGCAAAGGTTCAAGCCAGGAGGCTCTATGTTTCAATGACAGCCCAGATCACCAAGAACCCATATTATGTGATACAGTCCCATGAAGATGGTTCTGTTAAACAGCTCAATGATAGTGGAATAAAGCCTGAAGAAGTTTCAAAAATGTTGTCCTGAGCATTAAAGGGGTACTGATAACTTGTAAGGACACTATCCCCTCAGACATGAGCAGTTTACATAGACATTGTCCTGAGAGCAGCCTAGATACTAGTGATGACTACCTTAGGTGTTACTTGAACACTGGTGATTGCATAATTGCTGTAAAAAAAACAGTAGATTCAATTTTGAATGGGAAATGTACATATTCTACATTTTCAGTTTAGAATAGCATATTACAGTGCCCTAGGTGTGAGTGTGTGTGTGTGCCTTCTGAGGAAGGTTGGATGCTGGGCTTGAAACTCAACACAGTAAAACTCTACTGTCACTCATTCTGTGGACCTATGATCCACTCTGGCCACCCCTAATGGAAGAAACCAAAAGAAGTAGAAGAAGAAGATAATCCTTGTGGTTTTTCCTTTCAGACTCCTAGAAACAATTTTATTTATTTATTTATTTTTTTTTTTGGGGGGGGGGTTGTACTTCAGTTTCATTAGAAATAAGCCTAATGGCAGTTGCATAGTAAAATTGTGCTTATACGTTTTGCTCATATGTACCTTTCCTAGGGACTAATACATTGCATGAAACTCTGAGGTATATTCATAAAGTGTGCATGTACTGAATGAACATATACATACCAGGAATTCAACAAGTGTTCAGAAGAGCTCCTAGCTCAAGCTTTGATTTTATCTAAATATGTATGATGTAACATAGGACAGATACACAAAAGAAACATCAAAATAATGAAAGCTATTATTCCATCAGATGCATGTTTGAAACTGTGGTTACCACATTAACCATTGTTACCAATATTACTGATGTGCAAATTATAAGACATACAGTTATATTCATATGAGTCCAGTTAAACCTGACACTAATACTAGTCCTTACTGTACAATGCAGTCTGCAGATGAGCCAGCCAAGTTATGATATAAGTTTTGGAATGTTTGTCATTGGGACTCTACACTGAAAACAGACTAACAGGTTGGGTCATCCCTGTAAATAATAAATAAAAACAAACATTTGTGTGCTGTTGGGTTCTAACTAGGAAAAATAATTACACTGTAATTTAACAAATAGAATGAAAACAAAAATAATTAATAAAAATAAACATGATAAATACAATAAGAATAATAAATCTATAACTCATATATAAACACATTAAATATAATAATTACAAATATAAATAAAAAGACAATATTGAATAAAAATAAGAAATAATTACAATTAACATTCAGAGTACATTTTAATATGTTGTGAATAAATATAATTAATAAATATAATAATACAAATAATAGCAAAATAATATTGGGGAATAATATTGAAAATGGAGGATCAAATGGATACAATCAAGGAATTTTTGTTTGTTTGTTTTTCTGAGCTAGGATGCAGGAGGATCTGACTTACTTAGGTATGGTAAGATCTTTAATGCTGTTAGCTGCCAAAAAGCAATTAATAGAAAATGGAAATCAAACTCTAAACCAACTGTCATTGAAGTACTGAATATTGTAAATGAGATAAAATAATGAAGGTGGATTTTTAGAAAAGGCAAGGAGCAAATTATAAAGAAATAAGTGGTATTTGTGGGAAAACATGCATGCAGATAAATGTTCAAGCAGAGAAGTGATATTTAAAAGAAAGCTGTAATTAGGCAATTTGTGTAATGCCAGAATGAATTCTAATTGTTAACCGACAAAGAACATACATGTAATGTAGGTTTACTTTTACATGTGCATAATGCACATGTGTGAAATACAAAAGTCCAAAAGGACTTTTTCAAGTTTTCGGAAGGCCGAAAACAAAATGCACCGAATGTGCAATGAGCGAATGCAGAGTAATGTTTGCTCGTTGCAGATTCGGCATTTTTGGTGTGAGGTGCACTATAGTGGGGATCAGGAAGTGGACCCTTTCCCCACTGTAGTGCGACCTCAGAGTTAGAATAATAAAGTGAGGGGGCGCAGCCCCCCACAATGGGGGATGCAGGGGGCGCATCCCCCTGCATTACGCTTTGGGCAGGATTCACGAAGCCTCCGTGTAAGAGTTATAACACGGAGGCTGCAGTTAAACGGAGTGATGTCAGCATGCTCTGCATATTCATGAGAGCATGCTGAATCACACTTAAGGCCAACACGGTCCATGTAAGACAGTAGGGGGCGTGTCCATAGGCTGAGCCCTGTAAGCGGACACGCCCCCAGAAGAGGAAAAGTTCCCAAAGTAAACACCCACGACAGAGTCCACAGAAATGTGAATAAACAGAACACAACACATGCCCCCACAGACTATGAACAGAAAACATATAAATAAACATGTTATATGTTTTTTTTAAATTGTAAAAATATTTAACCGTGAGTGCGCTCGTTTGCGCGGGCGTGCCCGTAGTGCAGCTACAGTTAGCAGTCAGTGGGAAAGCATATAAGAACTAAATATGCAAAATAAGTCAGGCAGCAATAGCGTAGCAGTAGAGATGTTGGCTTAAGGGCAGGCATTCATGGTTTGAGCCCCCACAACACCAATTTTTTTTTTTAGCAAAATAAGCAGGAAACAAGTCCCTGACAAATATGTACACATAAAACCACAATTTATGTAAAATGTAATGAAATAGCCCATTTATGTTGAAGAAATGTGAGGTAACAAAAGAATAAAAAATGCCAGATGTGCCTATAGCTGAGCTACAGTTTAACAGGGTGAGTGCATCTGCCCGTAGGTGCGCAGTGGTTTAACTGTTGCAAAATGAGTGCCCGTAGCTGAGCAGTGGTCTAACACGCTAAATCTATGTGCCCCTAACTGAGCTGAGCGTAATATGCGTACCGATAGCCAAATGAGGCTTAAACCAGCGTACCCTGTTTCCGCGCAGCTGCGCACCATGCAAACAAGCTAACCGATGGGCAACGTTGAGCAAGCCCTATCAAAACTGCCTTTACACAGACACACCCCTCAGCATGTCTAGACAGTCATGAAAAATAAAAAGCAGTGGCCAGGTTCGAACCCAGGATACTATACACCATAGTCAAGGTACAGAACCACTAAGCCATAACAGCAGTACCTTTAAATGCAATAATAGTTAATTTATAGGAATGAATACAAACTGGAGCATGACAATACAGGTTTACTGAAGTTGATACAATTCCAAAATGGCCAATCACAGGTATGTGCGGGAAAAACGGACTATATAAGCCCCATAGGTGGGAATACACAGCATAAACGATTGTAGAACTGACCTGCAGGCAGAATGACAGGAGTAGGAGAGGGTAGTTGCTTTCGAGCACAGAGGTGGGGTGTTGAGGAGTCCAGGTACATGGTCTGGCTCCTAGTCCATAATCATGAGGCCCAACTCATGCAGGGCCAGGTCCTCTGGGGAGCATACAGGGCCGAGGCGTGGGACCGGTTGGCTCATGATCTCACCAGTGCCACAGGGATTCCAAGGACTGATGAGCAGGTCTGTCACCACCATGCAGACCTGAAGAGATGCAAGCAGGACCAACTGAACCTTTGGATCCAGGAGGCCCGGCAAACACCCAACGCCCCACTACTGAGTAAGTTACATTTAATTATGTATGTAAGAAATTAAACTAGCTGATATTATGGAGATGTGTATTCCAATATTACTTCATTTATATTACAGCTGCAGGTGTCCGTTCTGCGAACCGCAGAGTCTATGGCGATAGGCTGGTGCAGTTGCGCCACCAGGCAGGTCAGTAATCCACTACCAGTAACTGTAAATAAATATAAAAGTATGACAGTCAGCAAAAGAGTGCAGTGTAGTCAGTAAGGAATAAAATTTGCAAGCAACAGTGTAAAAGTGTCTGCAAGTATTGCTTGATTACAAAAGTGTGTTTCAGCCTGTAAGTTAAACCAAAAAATGAAACTGTCTGACATATATTCTGAAATAAAAATGCCCTACCTGTAAGAAAATAGTACACAACCTGCAGCATGCTGAAAAGTATAGCTGCAGAAGATGATGAAATCACATATGTGAAATATATCCCTGTTGAAATACTGAAAAATGACAGAAGTGAGACTGATGGAAAGGATTGTAATAACTACAGGTAAAACATGTCAATAAAGCCTAGAAGTAAGTACCATCCTGAATAGTAAAATGAAAGCAAGTGAGAGAGTGTGAGAAAGTGTCATGAATCCAGCAATACAGTAGTAATAACCCCTGAATAAAGTATACTGCAGTCAAGACAGAATGAAATGCATGTGAGAATCAAAACCAAACAGCGAAATCTGTTCAAAGTGTTGCTGCATCTGGAATGTGTATCCCAAAATCTGGATATGTTGCTCTCAGTCTGCAATATGCAGATAGGATGATTGTCTGATATACCAAACATCCACACTTGTCTACAGCTATATAAAGCAAATGTAGCAGGATGATATAGCTGAACAAAGCTAGATATGAATGTGTATGAAGAACAATAAAATGTATATTGATGTTGCAGTAACAGTCCTATCACCAAGTTGAAATAGTTATCATATAGGAAACTGTAGTTAGAACAGTAGTGTGTATATAACTGTAGCTATTAGAAATGTACAGCATATGTATTGTTATTCGAAGGTGTTAATATTATTTCCTTTACCCCACCCTATAACCACATATAACCCATTCCATGTG
Source organism: Protopterus annectens (assembly GCF_019279795.1). Lineage (NCBI taxonomy): Eukaryota > Metazoa > Chordata > Ceratodontiformes > Protopteridae > Protopterus > Protopterus annectens. The sequence goes on from NC_056741.1 coordinate 1,429,661,133, forward strand.
AAAATGGTATGTGCAATCACAATTAACACCCCTGGACGTTTGTCCTGTTGGGTCATATATATTTGCATGTCCGTTGATGCATCTGCCCTGTTCATACATCCACACCTGATGGCCTGTTGCCATCAATTAACCCTGCATGTTGTTGGACTGTGTATTTCTGTTCAAATTATGCATGTGTTATGCACGCTGTTCAATGGTGTGAATATGTGGGTGTTTGGTTAATGGGAATACTAATGCATGCTGTTACAATTAATTGTGAATGGTATTATATGTCACTAACCCAAACTGTCATGACATAATGCAAAACATAGGACGACAGGGAAGGCGGGTTCCAGTGGACCCACCTCTCCCACCTCAGCTGGCGAGTGCACCTGGCACTAGTGCTGAGTCTGGACCCTCCTCCAGTGGCCCTGTGCCACCTGCGGGTGGAAGCACTGCAGGGGATGGGGCTCGCCCCCCCTCTGCAAGTGTGGCCGGAGGAGAACCACCACTCACCCTCCGTAGCATCCGGACTGTGGTGCGTAGGGAGATTTGGGACTCTGTTCTCGAGCCCCTATGCCAGCTCGAGGCACGGGTGGTGCAACTAACGGGCATGCCTGTTGCCCGGCCTACACAGCCCCCAGCACAGCCCCGTCCTGGGCAATGAAGGAACAGTGGCAACTGCCTATGGATGGGGATATCAGTTCCACTGTTGCCATCTGTGGGCTCATGGGCTCTGGATATCCAAACCTCCGTCCCCGTCAATTGTGTAACCCCCCCACACGTGTCATACACCGCCCCTGCATGCATCTTGTTTGTCTTGATGTTTACCTACCCAACCTACCTCCCCAGCTGTACCGACTTCCTTCACCTGACATACCACTCTCAACTGAAAAAAAAAAGGGCACTCTGTACCCACAAAAAAATTACGCCCCATACATAGCTGCCCATTCCGCACACATGTCTGCTGGACATGGAACCTATCAATTACAATTGGCTGTAGAACAAGTATTATTGTTGTCCTGACACCTTTCTCAGGGGTGGAAGGTTTCAAATGTCACACCAAATTACATACATATGCACAGCTGTTGCTGATGAAGAAATGGGCAGCTACGGGCCTTACCTACATCCCTCCTGCACATCCCAAGCTTGTTTCCCTACTGTCTTACCCTCTTTGTGACCCCTTTTTTATCACTTTCCTGTCTCCCCATTTTCTTTTCTTTCAAAGAAAATAGCGCTGGTGTGCGCCAGAGTAAGCACCGTTAAGCCGTTGTAAGCGGGTGTGCGCTTGTGTGCGCGGAGCTAACCGCCAGTACGCATGCGTGAGCTCCGTGCAAACCAGGTTACAACTGCTTAAAAGTGCCTTAGTCACTATGATTGACAGGTCCTGTACTCAGTTCAAAAGCAAAATAAAATCCCACTGTCAGTCCCGAACCCAGGACCTTGGAAACGCTAGTCTGTACGACCTACCACTAAGCCATGACTCTTATACAAAAACATTGTGCTAAAATAAATATAACATGTAATAGTAGGAATGAATGTAAAGGGAATACAGGATGTGTAGTACCCAAAGCATGTAATTTAAAATTGTCAAAACTACTGGATTTCCATAATAGTAGTGTGTGAACAGAAACAGCCATGCTAGTTGGTAGCTTGTAGATAATAAGGTCAGTTAAAGTACATATATAAATGTATGTATATGTACATATATATATATATATATATATATATATATATAAATATATATCTATATATAGTTGTAGGAGTCATTGTGCATACACACTTGCTACAGGGAACATGAGAGAGGAATGGAGAAATGTGAATATACAACACAGCCTGAATCATGAGAGAGATACTAACCTTTACACTCACAGAACACTGTCCACAGCATACCAGCATGGTCCCCGCCCTCACAATCTGAAAGGGCAATGCCTATCCCACATACCCTTTTATAGCACTGACCTGAAATCACATTGAGAATTGCAATCAGTACACAACTGGCTGTATGCAATTAGCAAATGCTGGCTTACAATTGGTGCAGAGGCCATCACATGGACCTATGCAGATACCTACAAAAGCATCCAGTGCTAACACTCCCCACATGCAATACATTCATTGCATTGTCTGTAAGCAGACAGAGGGAGAGCGAGAAGTGAGAGAGAGAGAGAGAGAGAGAGCAAAAAAAAAAAAAATACACTGTGACTCTGTCACCCGAAGTTGTCAGCACTGACAGTAGCAGCAGCAAGCAGAAGCAGTGGTAACGCAACCAGCTGCGACAAACACAGGTAATGCAAAGTAGCAGGTTAATAGTGTGCATACTGTGAACCCTCCAAATGTGCCATAGGTCTGTATCCATAGGTATGTCCATGTGATATGTTGTGTGTACGTAGTTCCACCAAAAGGGGATGACCATACATTACATGTCAATCAGTCTTAGGCCATGATCCTGGCAGCAGTTGTCTGTGTTGGCTGGCCCAGCAATGGCTGTAGTGACTGCTTTGAAAGGTCAGCCAGGTTCAAAAGGCAGGATCAGCCCATCCCAAAGGCACACTGGCTGGGAACAAGTGTCTGCAGGTACCCGATATCACTGCATATGGATCCCATACTGCATAATTCCATAGCTTAGCAGACCAGGCCCATTATGCATATGATGTGGTAATTCCCAGGGTCAGTCAAGGTGCCCCCTTAGTGGTGTGGGATCACTGTTGCTGTATGCCACTGTCCAGGTACATATCCTGTAGTATGGCCAAGATTAATTATCATTGTTATATGCGATTGTATGTCCTCTCGGAGTGCCAGTAGCACACATCCAGGGATACCACAAGGTCACAGTGATGCTGTGTGTTCTTCTCTGCTGAGGGTGGCCCTCACCTGTACATGTGAGATGATAGGGAGGTTACATCCAGCCGTGATAAATATTTCAACTGGTGGGGGAGAAGGAGGGGGGATACGTGCACCGAACATGTCCGCAAGATTGTTGCCAATATCCGTGTGTTTGGTGAATGTTAAGTAGGTGTGTATTAACACAGAGCATATCTGAGGCATGTGGTCCATATGTGTAACATAACTGAAGAAGGCCTTGTGGTCATCCATAGTGTATGTGTCCATTTCCCTCCCAGAGTAGGCCGTGGCCGTTGTTATGACGGACCGTAGCATAGTACCAGTGCTGACCACAGATGCCTTCCCTTAATGTGAATGTGCTCTGTCCTGCAGTAGCCTCCTGCTATTGTTATACAATCTGCCTCTGTCTGGGGTCCACCGGACAGGATGCCTAACCTTTGTGCATAGGGTCTGGGTTAGAAATGTGTGTGCAAGTTCCATGCAATCTGTGGCATGTCCGTGGTAAGCATTTGCAAAGGGGTCATCAGTGTGGCTTGTGGCTTCCACTGGCACAGTGTGCTGCATGAATACCATCTTAGTCCCAGTAAGTGAATAACTTTCTAATCACATACATATCAAAGTAGCCTACTGTGCTGGTGGTGGTGGTGGGATATGTATATCCAGGCCGAGTAACTTCTGTCCACATCACAGTAGTGGACGGTGTCCCACATACAGTACCTTGGGATGAACCCCCAGAGAGAGGTTGTGCATTGCACCTGTCAGTGTGTGCTGACCGATGGGGCATGCTACTATGTTGTGTGGAATGTGGCAGGTATTGTTGCACAGGTGTTGGCTGAGCACTGATATCTGGCCATGTACCTGTGTATCCACCACGACACACACACATGCAACATATGGGAGTAGTAGTATATCACTACACATGAGTATCATGTATAGTATGTGTGCCATATATTGCTGACATGGTCTGCTGATATCCTGTTTGTGTTCTCTTCCAGAGAGATGGCGTGACAGCGTAACCCCGCCTACTCTGTGGTGGAAGATGAGGAGATCCACCAGAGCCTGGTGCAGGAGTATGACATCCTGTTTTCCCGCACCAGTCAGAATCAGCAGGAGAGGGCCGCACTGTGGCAAGACCTTGTCCGTAGGGTAAATGATATTGGCATGCATAACAGGACATATGAGCAGGTACGACATCACTGCAGTTATTTAATCCGAAGTGACCAGCAGCGTGCATCAGATATCCACAGGCAACAGGTCGCCACAGGAGGTGGGGTGGCCACACATTCCCCCCTCACCAGACTGGGGGGGCTACTCCTAAGTGTTGTGGCTCCAGCCCTGGAACACCAACAGCAGTACACCTGCATTATGATGGAGGCGGGTTCCACACAGCAGCATGATATGGAGCGTGCAGGTAATATGCCATATGTACACTTGACTGTTCTGTACACTGTATCATATGCAATATCAATGGCACAGTTGTGCCCACTGACATTAATCTCATCATTTCTGCAGGTCCCTCCAGGGTTACAGCAAGGCAGGCCATCCATGCTGGTGAGTGTGTTTAACATAACCTATAATAGTCCTGATAATGCTAGTAACAGTAGTGTAACTCAGTAGTGCTCTGTGTGTATACTGCGGGGTGTGCATGTGTGCAGGTGTGCCTGTGCCCATGTGTGCATGTGTGCATGTGTGCAGGTGTGCCTGTGTCCACGTGTGCATGTGTGCATGTGTGCCTGTGTCCACATGTGCATGTTTGCATGTGTGCATGTGTACACGTGACCACGTGTGCATGTGTGCATGTGTGCATGTGCCCATGTGTGCATGTGACCACATGTGCATGTGTGCATGTGTCCACGTGTGCATGTGTGCATGTGTCCACGTGTGCATGTGTCCACGTGTGCATGTCTGCATGTGTGCCTGTGTGCATGTGTGCATGTGTGCCTGTGTGCATGTGTCCACGTGTGCATGTCTGCATGTGTGCCTGTGTCCATGTGAGAATGTGTGCCTGTGTCCATGTGTGCATGTGTGCCTGTGTCCATGTGTGCATGTGTGCATGTGTCCATGTGTGCATGTGTGCATGGGTGTATAAGTGCATCACTGGTAACAATGTCTGGAGACTGTAAACTGTGTTTCCTGTCTTCCTCCCACAGGTTCTAGGGTTGCTCTGGTGACCTGCAGCAGGGAACCTGAAACCTGTGCCACGGCTACTGGTAATGATGATATTTGTGTAATGGTACAGGAAGGTGTGTCAGGGTCTGCCATTGGTCAGTCAATTGACAGTACAAAGCTGTCAACCCCATCATTGCACCCAGTCATCCTGCCTGTACATCCTTTGTCACCATTGTCCCTAGGTGATGGACAGGATACAGTGGGCACAGACCAGGGTAATGTGGTACCTGTGGCACATGCGTCCCCACACAGCAGCCATGGGCAGGGTCCTCCGATGGTACCACACAGACAGTTGCCCATGGGTTCTCGTGGGAGCATCCGTGGGCGTACTGCCTCTGGCCGACATGCCCAAAGAGGTCTGTCAACCTCAGCTATGTTTCGGACTGTCATGCAGGCACAGTCATGTATGGAAAGGTACACCAGACAGGGTCTGAGGGAGCTGAGAACATGTCGCACAGCCATGACAGACAGTATGCATGACATTGCGGATGCTATCCGTAACTTCACCGATGTCATAGACAGACGTTGTGGGGACATATTACAGCAGTTCCACAGCCAGATGTCCATGAGCCAGGGCAATGGTGGGCGTTTGTGGTGTCGATGTGGCCGTATGCTGGCAGCAGCAGCAGCTGGCAGTCGGCGCGGATGACAACAGGCTCGCGCACACCCCCATAGTGCCAGCAGCAGCCCCAGCAATGCTGGGTCTGTGCTGTCATCGGAATGCCCCAGGAGATCATGTGCACGTGGCTCTGGACAGTCCCAACAGGGACTTGTGTCCAGCAAACACACTCCCACTTCTGATGACAGTACCCAGTCTGGCTTAGTACTGGATACGGTCCGTAGCACTCCTGCCAGGCACAGGTACCATGTCTGTGCACACAGACACTGATCTGTATGGCCTGCCAGGTGCAGTCTGTGGCTGTCCACAAACCCCTGTATATGGCAGCCATGAGGTTGAACTGTGTGCGTGCATACACACATGCGAAATGTTAACACCTAGGGTGACCACATACATGCACACACTGCACCAACACTGCCCCACCCTGTACTGCTGCCCCTCACCAACACACATACACACACATGTCAATTGGTGGTATCAGTGGCTGACTCAGGCATATCTAATCCACACCCTGTGCATATGATGACACTTTGCCACCTCCTGCAATCTCCAACATCATTGCGGGAACAGGTAAACACGTTGCTGATGCACAGGGTGACTACATAGAAGTGTATTAGTAGTATCATGTTGGTAACAGTACAGTGTGCTGCTATGACTGTGTGTTTATCCCAGCATGCCTGCTGCAGTAACTGTATGAATGTCCTGAATTGTTATCTGAACCCATAGTACATACCAAAGTATAACAGCTGCACATAATTGCATGCCGGTGGTATGGTTGTCAACAGATAGCCGCATACATGGGTAGCACGGGGGGAAAGCTAACACAAGTAGTGCTATGCAATGGTGGACATGTACAGTAATGGTGTCAAGTTGCCCACAACGACTATGCAATGTGGATGTTCGCGCATGTAGATATGTGTGCAGTACCAATGTAATCTAAATCACAAATAACTATGACATAATATCAGTTCTACCATGGGCATCTGCGCTGTGTATTCCTGGGTACATGTTGATAGTGCCTACATATTTGCATTGTTACTTACTGTTATTGTTACCCCTTCTTTGTTGTATAATGCACTACTTCCAGCCCTGTTTACTGTAGCTTTGTTTGCATGCATGTTTGCTTGGGGTTCCCTGGAACATTGCTTACACCTGCAATGCAGAGTTACAGTGCTTCTGTAGACTTCTAGTGACATCTGCATAGCGTACGATACGTATGTCAACTTTACACATGACAGAATGTCACTGTCTGTCCTGTACGCATGTACGTTGCCTGTGACACATTGCACATGTCTTACCTGGCATTTACCCGCGTGTGCAGTCATACATGTCAGTGCTATGAAACAGTAGCGGTACACCCACACATACACACCTTCAGTATGTTGTTCCCCATTGGCCCTATGTGTTGGTATTCACCATGGCAATCACACTACTAGGGTAGCATGTGCAAAGGTAACCTGTGAATCGCCTCTATGGTCCAGTTGTGGTTTATGCGAGTCATGTGTCAATGTCACAGCTGCCACATGTATGCAGTCAGCCATCACCCTTGGCCAGGAACGTACAACACATGTGTGGGATGCCACCACACAGCCAATCTGGGGACTGGTCTCTCTGAACCCAGTAATGCCATACTCTGTCAGGTGACATGTCATATATACTACATCCTGGACAAACGTCAACCCCAATCCCTGCTGCTACTATTGATAATACCTCTGAAGATGTTCCTGAGAGTTTTGACCAGTTCTTTACTGAGACATTTAAGGCCCTAGCTAGCCATCTACCTCCTAGCTCCCCTGGTCCTGAAAGTAGCACCCCTAGAAAACTACTTGCGTTCAGCTGCCAACCAGTCACCACTTCACTTCTCTGTACCTTGATTGAAACAGTGAAACCCACTACACTTTCTGCTGATCAACTCCCTGCCGAGTACCTATCAAAACCAGATGATGCTATTGCTTACCCCATCTCAAAGGTAATCAAAGTAACCATGGTAGAATCTAACTTTCCCACCATCTGGAAAATGTCATATGTAATCCCACTTCACAAAGGAGGCAGCTCTACTGAATTCTCCAATTATAGGCCAATAGCTATACTCTCTCCACTTGCAAAGATTATGGAAACTTTCGTCATAGACAATTCATGCACCACCTAATCCAAAATCGCATTATGGCAGACACTCAGCATGGCTTACATCCTCATCACAGCACTACTTCAGGCCTCCTAGCCTTTACTAACACCATAAACCATACTTGCAACACTAATTATATATCCTCATCCCTCTTTTTGGATCTTTCCAAGGCATACGATATGGTTGATCACCAACTTGTACTCCACACCCTGCAAACACTGTCTAGATACCGGAGCCTTCCAATGGTTTCAATCCTACCTGCATGGTCAACAGCAGGCTGGCCTCTGGCAGAACAAACTCTCTAACCTTCTACCTAACACCCTCAGAGTACCACAAGGTTCTATACTAGGGCCTTTGCTGTTCTCCATCTTCATTAACGACCTTTATACTGTCATCCCAAAAGTCAGCTGTATCCAATATGCTGAAGACTGTACTCTAATCTGCTCAGCCACATCTCCAGTAGAGTTATGGTCAGCTACCCAGACCACCTTTAATACAATAGAAAACTGGCTTTCTGAACATCGTCTGATCCTAAATCCCAAATAAACTAAACTGTGTTATTTCACCAACACGTAGGTCTACCACTTTCACCGTTACCATAACATCAACTGATGGCACAATAATCTCCCCTGACCCATCTCCGAAACTATTAGGTGTCATCATAGACAATAATCTCAAATGTGACCTACATGTTAACCAGATTATCAAAGCCATCAATAGAAAACTAGGGTCACTTTACAGAATTAAAGCCTTCCTAGCCCCTCCAGCTAAAGGTGCCATAGCTCGCTCACACCTTTTTTCAACCCTTCTGTATTCATCCCCTCTACTCTCGAATATGAACAAGACTGTCCTTAACAAACACTCAATTTGCTACAACCACATTGCCAGGTTTGCCACTGGGCTGCCTTTTAGGACACATCATTGCATCAGTCTAAATCAGCTTGGTTGGCTTGCAATACCCAGTCTAATACAGAATAACCAACTGATTATGGCCTATAAAATCCTCTATAATCCAGACAATACTCCTGCACCTCAAATATTATCACCCCCTATAACAATCCTAGACCGCTTCGATCCTCTAACAAATTACTACTTCAGACTAGCAAGTTTAATAACACAGCCGGTGATTCTCTCTTTGCAAACCCTGTAAGTAGATCCTGTAACTCACTTCCAGCTGATATTACCTTACTGTCCACCTTAGGTCAATTTAACAGTAGACTCAAACAACATTTGTCACTTAACTGGCTATGTCAATGTATCAAGCCTGGCTAACTCGAATGTGTAAACTCTGTGAACCACTTTACTGTGTAATGTTAATTTAATCCTGACTTGTGCTCAGGACTAACATTAACCTGTGGAACATGTTTGACTTGCTTACTTATGTAATCTCTGTAAATAATCTGTTTGTAATATGTAATGCTAGTATTATGTAATGCTGTATCTGCTACCCTCGTAGCTTGTCTCCACGGGCCTCCCCTGGAAATGGACATGCATCCAGTCGGACTATCCCAGTCAACAAATGTAGGATAAATAAATAAATAAATAAAATATATTACAGTGACTACAATACAAGTCAGACATTGACATGCACTGACAGCATGCTGAACACACTGGGGCATACGTGGGGACTCAGAATAGCAGCCTGCCTGGCCATCACACACCTCCGCAGCTGGCATACAGGCATATGTTCCGTCGGAACAGAGCACATGCCACACATGGCATGCACATCCCCTGTGCCACACACTCACATCCTGTAGGGCTACACAACACACCTGCGACAGACGTGTCAGGTACCTGTCTTGTGTGCTGCACTGGGGTCCCGCTCAACAGGCTGTATCTGGTGAAGGTCACAGTGATATGCCTCAGGGGCACTATGGTCCACCACAGCACACATGCATACAGGTCAGTCAGAGGCATGGACAGATATGACTCACTCATTGACCACGCCAGTATGGCTGCCTGAAACATACCTCCCTGGACTACATGATAGGGAACATAGAATGGATCTCTCAGCATGTGGCACAGGCCAGTATGAGCCTGATGTTGGTTGCCAACATACCCTCACCAGGTATTCTACCACTATATGTGGGAAGGGTGTTGTATGTCTACTTTATGCTCAGTCTCCGCTGTCATTCATAGGGTATCCACTGGCTGTCAATGTGTGCTTACATGCTAGGGAAGCCACAATGATGTGCAAGGGTCATCTTGCACGTGACACCCATGGCCCGATGTATAATGGCAAAGCTCCTTGGTACACACATACTGGCTTATGCTGCAGGACATGGTTTACATAGCCACCTCCGTGGGTATCACACAGGTTAGGACACTAACAGTGCTGCTACACAACAACAGCAGTGTACACCGGAAGATGCATGCACCAGATACTGCCCTCAGCACAGTGAACTGCAATGTCTGTGCAGTACCAGATTCATGATTCATGGCTCACAGGTGGTACCCATCACTGACAGGTTATGCCCCATACCATGCCTGTCGTCCCCTACACATGTAACACACATGGATAGGGGGGGTATCCCAAGGTAACACAGATACACACACCTCCAGGTTGTTGGCACAGCACAAACCATCAGGGCCTACTCATGTGCAGCTAACAGTGTGTCGGACTGCCATCTGGTTCATAGCCTGGCACACACATCCCTCCCATACACAGGAAGACCACCTATCCTCCATAACAACACTGGCAATATGACAGTCTCAGGAACAGTGTTTATATGGCCGGACTGCACCCAGCCAAACATTGTGTGTGAGGATTACTGTAGCTACAACACACTAGTTGAAGGGTTCACAGCATGTGGTCACTGAATTGCAGTGGAATGACATGTTACCACTACCACAACAGGTGGAAACATGCAGCACCTGTACATCGACTACATGTACACTATATGGCCCAGACCAGATGTGTATCCCCTGCTGTAGGTCTTTCACCATAGACACCCACACTGTATAGAGACATACCACATGCGGACCCTGCACAGTAAGACACAGTCATATTGGTATACATTGCAAATACCATTTGTCCACTCGAGCCATGTGTCAGACATGGTAACTACTGCAGGTCACAGGTATTTATGTGTATGTGTCACACACATACATCATGTGTGCAATGCCATTGCTGGTTTAGGCAATGGCATGCATTGTTATGTACAAACACCCACACAAGGTCATACTGTGTGACACAACCACACGTGACAGTTGTGGGTTACCAAAACATGCCTATCTGTACTCTGACAATGGTAATGGACACAGTAGCAGAGCACACTATTGGCATTACTAGCCAACTAGCCCTGTTTGGCTGTGCTGATAGTGTGGTGACATCCCCTGTGTTTACTGGGGGAGTATGCAACATCTGGTGTATTGTAGTAATTGCCAAAAGGATCTGTTCTCTCACATTTGCATTTACACACACCCTACTACCCCCACACACATGCACACTTGCCATTTGCAGGATTCATTCCCCTACCTAACTAAGTCATGACATGTAAGAGAGACGCATTAGCAAAGCGCACTATTCGGTTTACTAGATAGTTCATCTTCTCTGGCTGTACTTATAGGGTGCTGACAACATCAGTATTTTGAAAGGGTAATGTGCATCAGGTAGTGTGATCTCCTGAATGCCAAAATTAACATGTTTTTCATACAGAAATGCACACACACAAACTCCCCACATCCAAACATGCCATTTACAGGTTTCAAACTCCTACCTAATTACATTACGATACTCAGGAGAGACGCATTAGCAGAGTGCGCTATTCACATTACTGGGAGGCTTGCCTTGTCCTGCTGTACTTATAAGGTGCTGACATCATCTGTGTTTAGAAAGGGGAGTGTGCATCCTGTAGTGTGTTCTCCCAGTTGCCAAAAGGGACATTTCCCTCACACAAATTTGCACACACACACTAACCCCTCTCATCCAAACACACACACTTGCAGGATTCAAACCACTATCTAACTATGTTATGACACTCGAGACGGATGCATTAGCAGAGCGCGCTATTCGCATTACTGGGAGGCTTCCCTTCTCCTGCTTTACTTATAGGGTGCTGACATCATCTGTGTCTAGAAAGGGGAGTGTGCATCCTGTAGTGTGTTCTCCCAGTTGCCAAAAGGGGGATTTCCCTCATACAAATTTGCACACACACACTAACCCCCCTCATCCAAACACACACACTTGCCATTTGCAGAATTCAAACCACTACCTAACTATGTTATGACACTCGAGATGGACACATTAGCAGAGCGCGCTATTCGCATTACTTGGAGGCTTCGCTTCTCCTGCTGTACTTATAGGGTGCTGACATCATCTGTGTTTAGAAAGGGGAGTGTGCATCCTGTTGTGTGTTTTCCCAGTTGCCAAAAGGGACATTTCTCTCTCACAGCCTTTCACACACACAAACCCCACTCACCCACAAACACACACACTGAGCATTTGCAGGATTCCAACTCCTACCTAACTACATTATGACACTTGAGGGAGACGCATTAGCAGAGCACACTATCCGAATTACTGGGCATCTGTTCTGCACCTGTAGTATTTCTAGGGTGCTGACATCTTTATTTCTACAGAGGTATGTAGATGTAGTACTACCTGTCAGGTGGGGGATAGCATATATATGCATTTGCAGCCACCTACGTCAGGGTCAGATATGCACATCGCACTGGCAGGTTATGTTCTATACCATGCTTTGGGACCACAGGACCTGTAACACACAACACAACCAGTCCAGAACACCACACCCACATCCAGGACACACACTTAGCTTCCCTTGGAACAGTGCCAGGATATGCAGGTATTCACATACACCATTCCAGTTGTTAACATCAGGTACAGGCATATTGTGTGTGAGAACTACTCAGGCCTCTACCACTTTACCCTACAGGCACTACAATTTGTGGGTCCATGTGCTATGGCAGAACCACACACCACAGCCACATGGGTGAATACATATTGCACCTGTCCATCTGCAATGTGGGTACTCACTGTTCCACACCAGAGGTAGACCACCATTGTTGATATCTGACCATACCCACCTTTCCCTGGACATCCATATCTCATCTCCATCCCCAGGCAAGGTTGTCACTGCACACAAACTGTGTTTAGCACAAGCAGACTCTACACTTGTGTAGACTGGGGTGGATGACTGACTTCAGAGGACCCATGCTGGAGGACTATACTGGCCACTCAGCATAATCCTTGACAATTGCATCCTATGAGCATGTGTACAGTTTGCATTGGTCATGCTATCCCACATATACCCATGACTGCTCCACAACAAGACACCTGTCAGCTGTACACCGGCCATATATGCGCCGTTCAACAGACAGAGTGACCTAATACATTGCAGAGCTGTAGCCCACAGAGGGAGGACATCTGTGGACAGTTCCAGCACAGCACTTCATTCACACATACTCATTACAACACAGTGTTGACAGTGGAATCGTCCAGAGAATGCAGATAGGGCTCCCCTCAGTCTGTTATTGATGGACCCCTACTGTCAGAGATCCTCAGCAACCCTCTCACAGTACACACCGACAACATGGCTGTGGCTTAGCACATTCAATCCCTGAGACATCCACGGTGCCCCTGCTTGACAGAGGCACAGCTCACTAGCCTCACATGTTGCCTTCTGTGACCTACTTTGCAGTGGCACTGTAGCCTACTATCCTGGGGATGCAGATGCCAAGCGCACTCTGGCTGAGCTGTCATTCCCTGGGGCAAGAAGCCTAGTATTGACCTCTACACCCATATGTTCAATTGTCGGATGCACAATATTTGTTGTGCTGTTCTACTGTTTGCAGGTCTTTATTGCCATAGCATTCCCTGTTCCTATGACCAACTTGTGTATCTGTGGCAGATGTTTGCATATGACGGTGATCCACTATATCACTTATGTCTCTGTGGTCATTTACTGTGTGCACTGGGCTGATTGCTGTGTTGTGGTTGGTTCCTGGACTGACACGCATACAAATACCAGATATGTGTGGCCAACTGCTACACGGAGATATGGCCTAAGTGTGTGAGCATGCCCAGTTCAGCCTTTCCATGGCATGTTGTCTGACATATGCCTCATTTATCAAAGTGTGCGAGCATGCCCAGTGTGAGCTTTCCATATGTTGCACTCTGAAGTCCACCACATATTTGGGTGTGTGTGACCTTCGACATTATCGCACATTTATGATTGTGTGTTGGGTGTCATGTTGTGTACTAACTGGCCAACTGCTTCATGTCTGCCACAACAGGGATTATACTGTGCCTTCAGGAATTGCATGGGATACTTTGCAGACAGTTCTCAACATACTTTCATAATGACCTAACACTGTAGTACCGTATAGTGTACTGGTTCGGTACTTTCACTGTGGTGGACAGTATCCTGGGCTTTAGTCCTATGACTGCTTGACATCTTCATAGTGAGCACAACAGACTGTGTAGGGGCCAGTTGTGCACATATGACCATGTTGCAATATGTTCAGATATGGACTACCTACACCAGGCTCGTCCAACATTGCTAGTGTATTCCACAACATGGGTGGACATTGGCAAACACCAGCGATGTTCCATAGGCCATTTCTGATGGTAGTCACAGGGTGTGTTTGTCCTTCGACACACATTGTAACTGGAGTTTGCCATTACATATGTCATGGTTGGTATACTGTGCCTCTGTCTACCTCTGACATAACAGTGATACCCAGGGTAGCCAACCATCTCCCATACACTCATCAGGATGCCTCTTGAGGGGTGTCGATATGTGGCTCTCTGGCTGACCTGTACCAGGAGTTTACTGAAGTGTGGGGGTGCCTTCTGTGTTATGGATCATTCTGTACAGCTTGTCCTATGTATGTCAGTGCTGGGGTTCAGGTCTCTCATGTGCATAGCTCACTGCCATTCAGATTGAACAAGGTGCAACATGTTCATTCATTCCAGGTTGGACATGGCTTCATACATCAGGCACAGCTTTCCTGTAGCTGGGAAGGATGGCGGTGTGTGGGGCTGCAGTTTGTTTACTCAGGCAAAACATGGCATCTGTTCATGCTCTTTGCTACCCCTGGTGGGGTACTGTTGTGGACTTTACAGTTGATGGAGGTGTCTGCTGCGGTATATCCCACAGGGGCTATTGTAGTCAGTTGTGATGCTGATGGAGGATGGCTGCAGAGCCACAGTGAGTTCCCCTTATCTACATCTGCCAGCCTTCATGTTTTGGTGGGTATATGGTACATGTTTCTGTGAACACTAAAGCCACATGTTTGTCCAGTGCAGGATATTTATCACCTTTTGTACCCAGGTCTCACATTACATGTTAGGTACCTCATGGGTTAACACCTGTGTGGTAATTTGTGGGCACTTACTGTATATCCACGGTGGTTGTCTATACACAGTTCTGCAATTAGCTTGCTGACATGGCAATGGCTACAGTTGTCTGTTTGTAGGTGGCCCTTTTTTGGGTTGCTTGTGTCAGCTGGGGGTCAGATATGCTGGGCTGTTCGTACTCCTCTGCATACATGCTCAGTCACAGTCCTTCCATGTTGGCCTATACCTATGGGACATGTATACAGAACGGGGGTGGGGGGGCCAAGACCAGGCCTTGTAGGATGCCACTCATATCCGCTTTGTAGTCTGACATGGGTGCGGCATGTCTGACCATGTCAGTTCTGTCCTCGGTCTGCTTTGCAACCCCTCTACTGACATAGGGGTGTATATTTAAGCTGGTGAACATATCCATACTGAACACGTACGGTATTGTCTGGAAGCATGTGCACAGTCCAGCTACGCTGTGTGGACCACATATCCCTCATCAATGACCTTAATGACTGCTTCAAATGGGTCAGACATGTTTAGGGGCCGGTTCTGCAGTTACAACAGCCACAGTGTGTAGGGTCCAGTATCAGTAGGTCCACATTAGCCTTCTGTCTGCGGTACATACTGATCCCTTCTATAGCTGTGCAGAACAATTTTTTCAGGATCCTGGGGTGGTAGTTTGGAGTATCCATTCAGGCAACACCTTTGTTGTGATGGACCACTGTTGTTGTACACTGCTCTTTGGGTACATATCCTGTGGTAAGGCTGACACTGGCCAGTAGTGTGATTTTGCATTCCATTATTCTTGGGGTCCATGTTGGCCTCAGCACAGGACACCATCACATACCTTTGCTGCTGTGTGTTCTGCTTTGCAGATGATGGCTGTTACCTCAGCATCTGCAATGTCAGGGGACCATCTGTTGGGATAGGTATTTTGCACTCGGGGGGGGGGGTTTGCACTGCACCTGACAGGTTGTATGTTAGCAATATGTGTGTGTGTTTGGTATGTTGTTTGTAATATCTGTGTGATTCAGAGCATATCTGTGGATGCCCAACATGGTTCCTACCATCAGTTGGGTAAGCCTTGTGATTATCCTTAGTGTCCTGTACGTTTTGTATCTTCAAAGGTTCATGGGTTCATAGTAGGCTAGACACCCTAGGCCATTAGTAAGCCCAGCTAGAGTGTGTGTGTCTTTCGCCACCCCTTGCTATGTTCAATTATGGCCATTTATGAGGTTCTTCACTGTGCCTCTGTCTGGTCGTGACACAGTGGGGACCCCCAGTATACATGTACGGTCATCCATCCACTTAGCAATATTCCTGTTGAGGGGTGTCAGTGAGGGGCTCTGCCTACCATGGATTGGGATCCTGTTTCTGGGTGTGGGGAGCCTATGGGTTATGTATCTGTCCCTCCAGCACATCTTATTTCATTATGTGTTGAGGTTGACATCTGTGACTCTCACAGCTCCAATGGCTTTGATTTCCTGTGGTGGAGCATGTCCATTACTCCTGTGTTGGACATGGCCTTGTACAACAGATATACAATGCCTCTGTGTAGGCAGTGTGTGACTGCAGTCAGCTGGGGTGTCTTACAGCCAGGCAGCATATGACATATATTTCACACCCTTTATCCTTTTGGTGGGGTAACTATGAGGTCTTCTGAACCGCTGCAGGTGTCATGTACGGTACATCCCATATGAGTCATTGTACTAGATTATGGGTCTGATAAGGGAACAGTACAGCAGCACAGTGACCTCTGTTGATGTTGATGTGAATCCTTTCATGATAAGGTGTCCAGTATCAACAGTCTTCATAGCCACATTGGTATTGTGGCTGTCACATGACAGATTAATGTCAACCTGTGTCCCTAGGTCCCTGATGACTCCTTGCATACATAATGGTTTGACACCTATGTGGTACTTTATGTACCTTGTCTGGTATTTGGTGGGACATTCATACTGTCCAGTGTCTTCGGATGTCTGGGTGGAGTTCTTGTGTGTGAGAGTGTGGTCTGTCGCATGCTACAGACTGTACAGCAGTTTTGACTACAGTTATGTGCACATGGGTGGTGTCCGCTGCTTTGTGAATTGTCAGTTACCTGGCTATATGGGTGTCTGTGCTGCATATGGATACTCCCCCTCCTTTGATGTCTTGGTGCAGGTGTTGGGGCCATAACACATGATATGTGGTATAACCTAGTAGTGCAGGTGTGCTATCACTAGGCCTGCAGCAGACTTCTGTCACTGGACAGACATCAATGTTCTCCATAATGGGAAGTGCCTCAGGGGCATGCATATTGCAGTTTACACATCTGGCATTGGTCAGCATTACCCTTATGTTTCCTACCACTTATGTTTTCTAGGGTGGTGGGTAGTCTTTTTGACATTGCCTACATACGGCTCTATGGAGGCGGCAAAGGCCTTATACAGTATCCAGACGCACACGGGTAACAGCTGACAGCCATCCCTGTAACAGCAGCATGGCTTGTCATGCTTGACATCTCAAGCAGACACACATTAGACCCTCTAGGACTGACAGCTGTAACTGTGCCAGCTGTTAAACATGAGCATTCTGTGTTTGTACTGTGGCATCATTCTTGGTGAGGTTTGGATGCTGCACACAGCCAGTGTCATCCTGCCCTGGGGTACATACTCGGAGGGACCATCCATGTCTCATTTGATGTTGACCAGGGAGGTACATCTCAGGTAATTCACACCAGCATGGACATTGAGTGCATCATATTTCTGCTTGCTTTGGGGTGACCTGCGTACTTGTGTTAAGTGGCATTTTGTGGCAGCCTACAAGCAGCTTACTCTACCCTTTCCCTTGTTCAGTCTGGTGAGTGGGACAGCTGTGTGTCTGCCTATACAGACACCTATTACAACTGTATCAGGCATGGTGTTTCTCCTTCGGGCCTGTGACTGTTTGGCACACCAGCTTTGCATACTATTCGTTGCATGTGCTATGTTTGAAGGTTGTGGTTGCTTGTGATCTACTTTGGAGGCTTCTGTTGGTGTGGTGTGTTTGTAATTAAGGCCTCCGGGAATATTTGTCTGTGTTTATGTGTTTGGTTTACAGTTGTGGTAGGTCTATGTGGGACTGGGTTTGTGGTGTATGTGGTTACCTTCTCCTCCTGACTAGTGTTGACAGTACTGAGTTGTTGGAGCTCAACCTCTGGTTTGGATACATGGATGCATCTATCACATATGTTTGTATTTATTGGGGGGTGTTGTGGTTGTCTGTGTACTTGGTACTGGCGTCACATTGCCTCTGGATTCACAGATTATACTTGTTGTGGATGGACTTAGTGGATTGTATGTGTGGACATATGTTGTTGCCATACTACTGGTCAGTGATTACTTCCCTTTTTATGTTTGCTCTATCATGTGGTAACTTCCTCATTCTCTTGCATGGTTTGGTAATGGCTGGAGGCCAGCATGCCAGATGCCTGCATGTATGGCATTGTGTGTTGTTGTTATTTGTGATTGCATACTCCAAGCATTCCTGGCTGTGTTCATGGAATGCCTGTATAACATGTTCTGTGGTGTGTCCCATATTCTGCACTTGCACAGGGCCTTTGAGGATTCAACATCGGTTTTGAGGGCTGCAACCTATACTTTACACATGTTTTTCACTGTGGTATTCTGGCCAGGGACTGGGGTCAGGGTGTGTATATCCAGTGTGATTACTCTATGGTCTGGTCTTACCAGTGAGGGGTACACTTCTCATCTTGCCATCCAGTACACATGTTGCTGATTATCACATCCAGTATGCTTACCCTCTTGTGGGAGTAGTACATTGTTCCTGGGCATTTTGGTTTATGGAATCTGGGTAATTTTCTCCTACTGTGTTGGTGCTAGTACAATGCTACCGGTGTATGTCTGGGTATTTTCAGTCAAGCAATATAATGTGGTTTGGGGGGCTTGATATATTCATGTATTCCGACATAGGCCAGGTGCTGTTCCTGGTATTAGGACAGTGGTCTGCAGCAGGCTATATACTGCGAGGCAGTTTTAGCCATTGGTATTTGACCATGGCTATTCCATGCTGCTTCTTGTTGTGGTACCAACATGGGGGTGTGGTTATCCTTGCCATTTCTTGCTAGTTACCCTCCTTTTGTAGCTTGTTCCATGTTTTGCGACTGTACAGCACAGTATGAGGTGTGACCTGGTAGTGTTAGGGTGCTGATGTGAGCCTTGCCCAGTTCTCTATTACAGGACTGGTATCTACATTCTCCTTACTGTGTGTGTTTACACTGCACACATCTTGCTGTTTATACATCTGTCATGGGGTAGTATTACACCTAGGTTCCTATCCCTTGTAGAACCTATGAAGGTGGGTTTGTGTTTTGAGACTTACCTATTCAGGGCATGCTGTGGGTACTGACAGCCTTTGCCAGTATCCATGGGGCATGGCATGATAGGTGCACGCCACCCCTAGCAGGTGGTGCATCATGTCAAACTCTGCATATCTTCCCAGCCTGTAACACATTGGCTCCCCTTTGACTGACTGCATTACTTCAGCCAATTATTGTACTTGATCTTCTTGTCTTCATAGTGTGGCATCATGCTTGGTGAGGGTGAGATGTTAGACAGGGTCTTCATGTTTTCATATACTAGATGGTGTTACATTGCTTAACACATGGCAATCATGCCTCATGTGGTGCTGCAGGGCTGCCTCTGTCGGATGCACATACTACACTCCCTGTACATGTTTGAGAGCAGGTTGTGTCATGTTAGGCATCCCTGTTACTATATGAGTGAGTCAGAGAGGGGTATCATTCCCAGGGTTCCTACTGAGCCAGTGTATGTGCTATGCGTTGCCTCTTTCCCTAGGCCGGGGCATACTGGGTACGCCTCCTTCTGCCTACTGGGGCAGGCTCAGGTTGTTCCTCCTCTGAGTCACGCTCTGCCTGTGATGGCCTTGGCAATGGTGGGGGGCTGTTTGGCCTGGCCCTATGCTGGTCCTGCTGCAGCTGTTTTCGCAAGATCATATTATGTAGCATAGCACATGCCATGACAATTTGGGTACATGTAGTTGGTGTGTACTGCAAGGCTCCACCAGATGAGTCCAGACACCGGAACCCTGACTTGAGCAGCCCAAACACATGCTCTATTACATTACGTGTTTGTGCGTGTGCCTCATTATGGCATTCCTGTTCAGGTGTGTGTGCGTTTCTGATGGGTGTCATCAGCCACGGCTCCAGTGCATAACCTGCATCCCCCACTAGGTGTCCATGTGGGATGCCCCCATTGGCAAATGTCTGGTACAGCTGCGTCAAATGCCAGATGTGGGAATCGTGATAACTCCCGGGGCAGCCAGCACACACATTCATTATTATGCCCTGGGCATCACACACAACCTGGCAGTTGATGGAGGGGAAGCCCTTGCGGTTAATGTAGGCCCTACCCTGCTCACCGGCTGGTGCTTTGATGCGTATGTGCGTGCAGTCTATTGCACCCAGTACCTCAGGGTATTCCGCTATTTGCTGGAAGAGATGCATATTGCTGGCCAATACCTCACGGGCATTGGGGAAATATACCTGATCACCGACATGTGCTGACATGGCATCCAGGAACTGGTGTAGTACCCTGGAGGCTGATGCCTGTGATATCCCCATCATATCACCAGTTGGTCTCTGGAAGATACCTGTTGCTAGTATTCTTAGGCCAACACATACCTTGGTTTCCACTGGGATGGGTTCCCCTCTGTTGGTTCTGTGTGTGAGGCGTGGCCTGCACAGCTCAACAATTTGCTGCAGGAGCTCTCTGTCCACTCTATAGCGCTCTACTATCTCCAGCTCATGTAACCCGTGGTAGATGACCCTGGGCATGTACACTCTTCTCCGTCTCCTCACTGTGGGTTGTCTGGCATCATCTGCATTGTCACCACCCTCAGCAAGTCGCCTATGTCTCATTATGACAGCTATGGCAGCCCCTAACATTTCTGCTCTGAGTGAAGCTTTTTCAGTTTTCACTTCTATTAGCTTACTCCTGTCTTGCAGTGTCTCTTAATGGAAACATCCTGCACTACTGTTTGCAGAGTTTTAAGTGCTGGGCTGGGCTACTATTCTGCCTGTGTAATTGCCTGCTTCTAATTGTTTTCACCTGCTAGCTTCAGCAGTTATCCCTGCTAGCTTCCTATTAATTCTGTTGCTTCCTTTTTCCTCTCTGTTTCCTCAGGGGGGAGCAATGTGCATGCTATCTGAAACACGCTCACAGTGGCTTACACGTGCCCACACGTGCTTACACAGTTCAGAATCTACTTATTCGGGTTTAAACGTGTGTACACCCACGCAAACACTGTTACACATCTGCCAACAGCCTCCAACATACTCAGCCCGCCCTACACGCACGCACACCCGCGCAAACAGTGTTAAACATCTCCCAACATGCTCCCACATGCTCACACTGCCTTACACGCACGCACATGGTCCTACTCGCGCTTCATGGTGCGCAGACATGCACATGCACGGCCAGCAAGAAACTTTGGTGTAGGTAACAGTGTACACCTTCCATTTCTTGACTTTCCATGACTTATCTAGTGGCACACCTCTTTCCATGATCTGTGCCTGTCATCTGTCATGTTACACTGGCCTCCAATGAACTGCATTTCTTTCTACCATTCCCCCCTGTGATGTCACCTATCTCCTACTCTATTCCTCCCCCTTTTGTATCTCTTACACTACTCAGACTGTGCTCATTTGCTATGTGACTGTGAGATTCAGTATCCGAACCCTCATTTACATGAGATTGCCTACTAATGCTTAGTTACATGTCTTAGACTCAGCTTCTCCCCTTAGCAACCACTACACTGTGGCCATGTTGGTTTTGGTCTGCTGGTCCCTGCATTGTCATTCCATGTATTGCATGAAACCCACATTTGTGGGTTTATAACCTTCTTTTTTATGGTTTTATACAGCGCAGCCCGTTTGCGCGGGGCTGCGCTGGGTTTAAACAAAAAAATATATAATTTTATCATTTTGCCATCAGGTTGTATTGCCAATGGCCACATAGTTGGCCATTGGCATGCTGCCTGAGTCATATGCAACCTTTTTTTGGAGCTGACATCACTCCGTTGTGGAATTTGCAGAAATGTACTCGGTTGTCAGCTGAGTACATTTCTGCAGCTAAAACGTCTCCTACACAGACTGGTTTCTGCTTCGTGGATCGCTAATATACCTCATTTGCATACCTTTCGGATGCAAGTGAGGTATTTAGCATGTCCACGCCCAGTCCGTGTAAGAGACGTTTTAGCTGGTCTCTTACACGGAGCTTAGGGCTGTTCCTGGATCGCGAGGCTTGCATGGAATGTTGCACGTCTCTTACACTCCGTGCAAGCCTTCGTGAATCCTGCCCTTTGTCTTTGAATTGAATTTGGAAAATCAGCAAATCTGGTTTTCGATTTGCTGATTTTCAAACTTCGGTGCAGATCAGACTGACATTCGGTAGGTTGATTTTCAACCTTTCAAAGGTAAACCGTAATGCATAATTCAGAATGAAAAATGTTAATATGTTTTGTTTCCTGTTCTATTGATGTATATTTGCCTATGTCAAAAGTGGTCATTTAGTAAATGTATTTAAAAAAAAAGATGTTTGTATGAGGAATAAATAGAAAATGGAAAAATTGAAAGGAAAACTGCGGCGACCTGCTGATTATAGATCAGGCAATTATTTTTGGGGCCTCCAGCAGATTTTATAACAGCATTTAATATATCTGCAACAGCTCTGACCAGTTTTATCATACAGAAAAGAAAATATACACAAACGCAATATATATCACATATAATTTGATTTATATATATATATATATATATATATATATATATATATATATAGGTATATGTGTGTGCGTGTGTGTGTGTGTGTGAGTGTGTGCGTGTGTATATTTATATATATGTTTTATATATATATATATATATATATATATATATATATATATATATATATATAAGATTAGATATGAGTATGTATATTCTTTGTGTGTGTGTGTGTGTGTGTGTGTGTGTGTGTGTGTTCATGAAACATTTAGCTTTTCTGTGACTCTTCTTGACATTTAGAAAGCATGCAGTGAACATAAATAATTTATATTTTAATATTTGCTGGAGCCACTCAAATAATTAAATACTACTACAAAATGAAACAAAGTAAATAAACTATTTAATAAAAGGCAAGATCAGTGAATTTCAGAGAAACTACCAAAATCTGCAAGTTAAACTATGAGTGATATGATACAAGAACCTTGTAGTATCTCATTATTTTACAGAGCCAAGGCAAAAAGAATATATACATTTCCAAATATGTATTCTATCAACTTTTAACAGGTATAAATAAAAATCAGTCACACTGTGTAGTATGCTTGACCTGCTGAAAAAAAATTACAAAAAGGAGGATCTAAATTAATGTTTGCTACTTACCACATCAGTGAACACCTTCCTATGGAAATTTCTAAGGGGTACATTTTCTAAAGTAGCTTGTTGTAGTCTCTGAAAGTTAAAAGACTGCTGCAATAAAATGTCAAGGATCCAACCTGAGGAAGATAAAAGTGTTGAAATTAGAAGCTTTGTGTTTATTTCTATACTTTATGCATCCTACACAGACCTTTCATTTCTCAGACTCCCTTTTCCTAGCAGCTCACCTCCCTTCTGTAAGTACAACAGGGTGTGGAACGATGGAATTTAGATGCATGTGGTCTCACAGGCAATTTACTTTGAGATGGAATTTCTGCATAACAGAGCGGACACAAAATAACTGCAGAATTATGTATGCAAACGCTTCTTAATGTGGTCTTTTAGATTTTTATCCCTTGCATCTCCTCTGTATACTATATATACTTGGATGAATGCTGAAATATAAGGCAGGCATGCTGTCAACTGCCCCCATTGTTAACATAACTGAGATACCATCTCTGAGGCCAGAGTTCTTAACTCTCAATAGAAAAAACAGCAGTGTATGCACTTTTGTGCCACAGTGTGACTATTTTCCTCACCCTCTCCTCCATTACAAATCTCCTTCATTCTCAGTCACAAGCTCTGCACCTAGAAATACTTTTATCCTTAATGGCACTGCAATATTTACTTAAATATTTATATAAATCTAATTCTTCATCAAAGAGGCTTCATCTCATCCTGTTTCCTTTCTTGCAGTTCTCTTGTATTTTTCAACTTAGACAATCAACAGCACACCCTTGGCACATTTAATTACATTGTATGGAGGGGAGGCAATCCCAGAAGAAATTCAAACAAAATAAATAAAGGTTAAAGAGAAAGGGTCTTACTATTTCAAAAAATTATTTGATGAAGAAATTGGACAACAAAATTCTAACTAGTATAGTTCTGTACAGCAAGCATTTAGATGGTAACTCTGAGTTATCTAAAAATGAAAGAAACTGTTATTAATTTTGTAAAATTAGCAAAAATAATTTTAAGAAGCAAGTATCGGTATTTCTGAAATATAGAGAAAGTAGTATTATGCGGTTCTTTGTCTTAAGAATATTGGGAAAAGCAGACAACTAGGCCATACACATCCCTACTGCATCTCCTGTGAGTTGCAGTTTATCTGTAATGATCAGTCACAGACCCTGTCCTATTACGACCCATACTAAGTAGGCATGTCATTGTTAGACATTTCTATAGTTAAATCTAAAAGATTAACTGCTGTACTGATCTTACCTAGACTAAATGTTAAAAAGATTCATTTGTTTGTTCAAAAAAGATTGGCAACAAATCTTTTGTAAAATAAAATTGATGGAAAATGATCACAAGTGGGAAATATAGTCCTTTCCAACCAACCTAGCACTAAATTAGCAAAGCCTGGTAAACCTGTCTTTAATACTGACTGTTAAAGATAAAAAATATTTTATAATACAATTTCCAATAATGTAGAATTGAAATTAATGCTAGGACGGCTCTTGTCAGTACATATGGACAAGTAATTTCTAGCAAATTCAACTCTTTCAATTTAATGTAACAAACTAGCGGTAAAAGAATGCCAAAATCCGCTCATCCAGAACACGGCAACAGTGCGATAAGCTGCCTTCAAACTGAGTCCAGTAGAAATGTCCAAAGTAAATATCACCACAGTCATGGTAAAAATCAAAAATCATTTATTGAGGCTAAAAACAAGTGAACTTTAAGCGTTTTCACTCGCACAAAAGTGAGCTTCATCAGAAAATTGTGTCAGTGAAATCACTTTTGTGTGAGTGAAAGCACTTTTGTGTGAGTGAAAGCGCTTAACGTTCACTTGTTTTTAACCTCAATAAATGATTTTTGATTTTTACCACGACTGTGGTGATATTTCCTTTGGACATTTCTATTGGACTCAGTTTGAAGGCAGCTTATCACACTGTTGCCGTGTACTGGATGAACGGATTTTGGCGTTCTTTTACTGCTAGTTTGTTACATTTTATGGTTTGGACTGAACGCTTTCTCTTCAGTTTCAGTTGTTAACCCTTTCAATTTGAAGGATACTGGTAAACAATGAATATCTATATACCTAATAATAATTCACCAGAAAAAGTGCATCCTTTTAAGTTGGGATTAAGTACAGTGCCAAATCAATGGAAATACCCTCAGTTAGATATCCTAGTGTAGAGACTATTGGTCTGAATAGTGGATGCATGTCTCCTTTGTGAATGTTTGGAATTTCAAATAAATTTCCTTTAATAAAGTTGGCTACAGACAAAAAAGATATAAAGAATTATGACAGTATAATTTATAAAAACATCTTACAACTAGTGATTGATGGTTTGTTAACTCGTGTATATCAAATAATCTAATGCTGTGGCAGTCTAGCTCATTGGATAATAACAATTTCCTCACTTTAATATAGTCAGAATTGTACAAACCCCCCCCCCCCTTGTCAGCTCTCATACATCTAAGTGTACCATTTTGATTCAGTTTATTCAGTTCCTTCTGTCTGGCTCCATTATATTGTATTGTAAAAATTTCTTGGTGGTTTCTTTAACTTCACCCAGATGTCTCTTTCACAAAAATTCTGACGTTTGTGTAGTGGGGACTAAAGGTGGGTTGCAGTAGAAAGTTTAATAAATTCAGAGGGCTAAAGCTCAACAATGCTCAGTATAAAGTAATGTGTAACCTTCTGGTATATAACTTGAGTTCTGTTAATGTTTTAGCTGAGCTTGCTCTCTCTCCTAACAATTGACCCAAACCTGTATCAAAACCCTACTACTCTACCAGACTCCCTTAGCGGCCACTTTTTTCCTATCTGAGTTCTTAGGCATGCTGTTCAGATACCTAAATACTATCTCTATAAAGATTGTAGCAATTTATCTGCTTTTAACAGTGAGACCTCCTTTAATCATATGCTAAACTCTATAGACTGGTCAGTTCTAAAACACATCCCTCTAAATGATGCTGTCCTTCATTTCAATCATACTTTTCTCTCCATCCTTGACTCCCTAGTACCTTTCAGGAAAGTAAGAATCAAAACATCCCGCACCCCTGGCTGTCAAGAGATACACTCACTATTATGAAAAAAAAGAGACAGCACCTGGAAACAATGGAATAAAACTAAATCACCTTCTTTTCTCCAAACCTATAAACAAGTAAGTAATCTGGCTAAAAAACACATCAACACAGATAAGAAAAAAAATTCTACTCGAATGCCCAACTCACTCATAAGTCTAACCCAAAAAAATTCTGACACTCTATTAATAAGAACCTACACCCGATCAACCCTTCTACCCCAACCCCTACCCCAACAAAACTTCCCTTGAAACTGCCACTCTTCTAAATTCATACTTTATTGAATCTAGGCACAAATTCACCCACAATGGTTAGAATGATAAACATACATCCCCCACTCCATGTTTCACCAATATTCCGTCTTTCACACTCGACCCCATCCAGACATTTTACATCAAATCTCTCCTGCTTAAACTGAAGCCATGTTCCCCCTCTTCTGACAATCTCCCCCTTTTTCTTAAACTAGCAGTTCACTCAACAGCCTACCCTGTGTCTATCCTGATCAATAGATCTATTCAAGAAATCACAAGCCCAGATATATGGAAATCATTCTTTATTACTCCATTAAACAAGGGAGGCAACAGCAATGAAACATCCAAGTACAGAGCGGGTCTACTTTATGTGCTCGAAGTCCAAGAATATCGAATATGATATTCTCGACACGAGTACACCGAAAGCCCAAAACATCGAAAATGTAAACAGAAATCTCCATAGGTGGAGATTTCTGTTTATATCAATGTAGTGTAATCTCAATGTTGGTATATTTAAGTAGCGGGGGTGTGGGGAGTGCTGGGGGGTGCAGGGGGCTTGCCCCCCTGCCTACACTAGTTTAGCTTTTTTTTGTGTGTGTATTTTTGTTTTTTGGATTTCGATTGTTTAATAGTTTGATGCATATGGTTCAATCCATATGCATTTGAGCTATTAAACTTTCAAGGTCCTAAAGTAGACCCCTACAGATCTATTGCTATCCTCTCTCTGCTATCTAAACTCCTTGAAAAATCCATTCATAGACAGTACCTTCTAGATAATGACCTCCTAACCCCTACGCAACATGGCTTCAGACCCCATCATAGTACATCTACTGCCCTACTGTCTTTTACTCAAACTGTTGCCAAAGCCATGGACAAAAATGTACTGGTTTATTGCCTCTTACTTGGCCTTTCTAAAGAATTTGATACAGTATCACACTCCAAACTTGTCAATAAACTATCACAACTCAACTTATCTCCCGCTACTATTAAATGGTTTACTAGCTATCTCACTAATAGCCAACAATCAGTAAGATGGCAGGCTACCTGTTCCCCTTACTTACCAATCCAAACAGGGGTGCATCAAGGCTTGATTCTTGGCCCTCTACTCTTTAATATTTTTACAAACCAGCTGCATACTTCCTGTACAGCATCCTGTCTGACACAATATGTGGACGATTCTACCCTTATTACCTGTTCTGACAGTTTCTCTAACCTCCTCTCTACTACTCAACATAGCTTCCTCTCTGTAGAAAAATGGCTAACTGACAACCAACTAATTCTAAATCCCTCTTTTTTTCCAAAAGCCCTCTCTAACCTCAAATCAAGCTTCATAATTTCTGCTCTTGACAATATCATCATACAACCTGGCCCACTTCTTGGTGTTATTATCGATGACCCATTAAAATTTGATACCCATATGTAGTACTGTATTAAAAAGACCAATCAAAAACTTAGCCTAATCTACAGACATAAAAAATACCTACCCCTGACTCTAGGCAGCTCAGACCTTCTTCCTTCCACGTCTACTTTATGCCTTCCCCCATCTTTTCACATCTACAATCTACCCTTTTGACTAAACTCTGTTAATCATACTATAGTGTTGCAAGATTTGCTAGTAACCAGCCCTAAAATCTCATCACTGCCACGCACTAAAAGAATGCCAGTGGCTTGACTTCCCCCAGTACCTGCTTCACTCCCAGATACAAATGACTCATACTCTACTCTTAAAACTCCTTTCCTGTCCTGCTCTATCCTCACTAATATCACATTATACCCCTCCCAGAACTCTCTGCAGCTCTGAGCAGCTCCTTCTGGACACCTATAAACAAAACAAAAACACTGGTAAACTTCTTTACAAATATAGTATTCCCCATGCATGGAACAAACTCCCCATAACATCCAAATCATTTCTAACATAAATCTCTTTAAATAAAAACTTAAAACTTTTCTTCTAAATGTCAACACCTGCCACTGCAATGATCCCATTTAAATCCCACCTTACCACCTTACTACCTCTCACTTTTAATACCCACCTATCGCAAGTGTCTTATCTCACTGGCAGCTCTTTCCCTTTTTGTTGATAAAAATGTTCTAACTTTTGTACTGCATGCTATGCACATTATTGTAATGTTTATGTAAACTTCATTCTGAGGCCTTTTGTAAATTTATAATGTTCTCATGTAAAGCACACCATTTTATTGTTTGCATACAACTTCATTGTCAGATGTGTTTCTTAATATACCTTTGTAATAACCGTCTGGAGCTTTTCTCCCCGGGTCTCCACTGAAAACGGGCCACTGGCTCAGTTGGACTAACCTGGTTAACAAATGACAAATAAATAAATTCAGAGTCAGAATTACTCAAGCTATTTATTAAAATCAGTGACAAGCAGATCAACACACTCTGAGGTGAAATTACAGAAATGGAAAACAGATTAACACATTTTTGCTTCCAATATGGTTAAGGCAGATAATGAGAGTGTGTTTATTTCATTTGAGAGACTGGTTTAAATTATTACAACCTGAAAATGCAAGAAAAAGTAAGAAACCAATGCTTATGTCACCAGTGCTACCTATGCATTACCATATGTCAAGATAAGAGGTAACAGCAATGTTTTACCAGCTGGAAACCGTAATGCAGATATCAACACCTGCAAACTCAACGCCTTCAAGTATCACTTCTCATAACTTAAAGTCATTCCATAATTACCCTGCCTTGTTACATGATATCTGTCTGCAGCAGATACAAGCAAAAATGAGCCTAATACTGAATCCCAGGAAAGTCACTGATACATTTATAAGAGCTGAATGCACTTTTAAAAGTCAGTACAAAATCCTGTTTTTTTAACTAAAAAAAAAACAATAAAAACTGTAAGCATACAAAATATTCATTGTTATAAACCCATAGCCTAATGCAATACATGGATAAAATAAAACATTATTTGTGTGCAATATGTCACTGTTGTGTACATAAACTTTCTGAATAACTCACTTCATATGATTCTATCTGCACTAGGGAAATTGTGAACTGTAAGTTTATGTATGGTATATACTGGTGGTGGGTAAGTTTACATGTGTGCCTTTCTTATTTATTATAGTACTGTTTTTTGCATATCTCTACTGAGTCTATTCCTGTTGTTGTATTTGTTGTGTTTCTGATGTAAATAGAGCTTTCAAGTTTTACTTTATTTACTTTTTTGCATCTGATTTTTTTATTTTTATTTCTATTTTTTTTTTATTTAAATGTTTTATTAATTTAATTTATCTTCCTTCCGTAAATGGTCATTCATATGGTATGAACCTGAGCACTGAAATTTCGTGCAGTGATACACATTTGTTCCTCTGTGTTGATCAGTATGACAATAAAGTTTACTTTGACATTAAAGAAGCAATTTCAAGCAGTAACAAAAATCATCATACTGTGCGTTTTTACTTCAGATATTCAAAAATGTTTTCAGGAAAGCATCCATGGATGCAGGTTAAGAATATTTTTTTCATATCCCCAAATGTTTAAAACAGATGGAAATGAATATTTTTCCTTGGTGCTCTAAGCCTGCTCAGATGAACAAACTGTTTATACAATATGAACTTGAACAATTAAGCCAATTCATTTTATAACCATACATACTGTCTAAAAGTCTGGAAGACTGTTCTTTTTCGGAAAATGTCCTGCCTTGGTTTCCTGCTATTTTGGCTAAACATTCCAGTAAACACATATCAATCAGTTGCAGCCCTGCATAGCTGTGGACCTATGAGAGAAACACAATAAAAACAATATCTCATTATACACATCAAATGAACCATCTACTTAGAACTCAGACATATTTCACAAACGAACTCTAATATTGTGGGCTGATCATATGATTGATGGCAGCATGCCCCAAATGTACTATTATCAATCAATGTGTGTTGTAAATTGCAGAGTAAATGAAATGTAATTTATAAGATCCTCTATAAGTTTTAACAGGAATATTATTTATATTTCTGCTGTTAGGTATAATCAGCTTTTATCCAGTTCACGAAAAACATTTATACACAGGTCTAGATTAATAGTAACTGTCTGAATTTTAGTAATGAGCTGTGTGTATGTCTCCGCTTAAAAGGAGGTTATGCACTTGCTTGAACAAGTTCTCTAGAAATGGAATGCCAACAGAAGCATCATAAAAAATCATCCACATGGGCAGCATCGGAAAACTACATAATAGAACTATACACTGTTCAACAAAGAACAAATTCCAAGAGACTGTCTCGTTCTCCGGTTTTGTACTCAAGTACCTGTTTTCAAGTATTTGCCTGAAGTTGTAGAATGTTTTCAGAACTGATTGTGTAACTGGGATAGCTACCTCAGAAATATAACTACTATACTAATCCTCTTTAGCAGTCTAAATAAATTTTATTTTTAATGTAGACTGAAATTTAACGGTCTTTTTGATCGTATTCATAGTTATTCTGAACTAGCTAAATTATTCAACAGTTGACTACACCATTAAATGCAAATGTGGTGAGTGATGATAGAGCCATCACGATAAATCACTTGCTGTTTTAAAAGAGCGTGCAAGAAGGGATCAATTAAAAGATTTGCTGTGCCTTTCATACATACAATACGTTATCAACAAAATCAACATATCTTTTCCATACCTAGCAAAACAAGTTTTGTGCACATGAGTTTTTATTTCAGGTGTAAAACATGAATTGAAATACAGTGATAGCCTACATCAAATGTTGAAACACATTTTGGATTAGGATGCCCAGTAGCAGGCATGCTGTTTATTAAACACTTGGTACAGGAAACCCCAAAAGTTATACATGTTTGCAAACATACTGAATTGTCAGTTTCTAAATTAAAGAGCATCAAATGATCTAAAACAATCAACTTCTCCTGTTCATTACTCTTACAAATGCGATTCTGTTCTGTGGGATATGACTTCTATAAACTGAATCTAGCTTATTTTGCTACTAATTTGAAATGTTTGCAGACAAACATCTTGTCACTTGTCAAGACAACTCACTTGGGTGGAGGTGTGGAGCTTGTAGGAGCTAGTTATGTTCTCCCCTGCGGCGTGATCATCACTCTGGTGTCGACTTGGATGACATTTGCTGTTGACAGCATGTCTTTTTCAAGCTCATAAGGTAATTTTACACTATCAGCATGACAGAGTTGTCCATCAGTGACCAAGCTGGTAAGTTAATAACAAATGTGGTGCATGGATACTTCTTCCTTGGGTGTTGGGAACCCGAGTATATCACTACCAGTAGATAGTTGTGATGTCAGTTATTAATTATAAGATTATTTTAAAATTTCAGTAGTTATTTTCAGAATCCCTGGTTGTAGGTGGGAATAACTCTCACAGACATGGTATTGTTTGGCTGGTTTTTAACCAGTCACTTTTGTAATGTTAGCATTTTAGTTCTTCTAATAAATCTAAAATAATAACTAAACAGGGTACAATGAATACAGACAACATGACTATTAGGAAGGATCTTAAGTGTGCATTCTGTTTTCCTGGATGTTTCTTGTTTTAAAGATTTTGTGTCTGTTATTGTTGTTAGTGAGTTCACATGCTGGGTAGCTTATTTATGTATCAATGCAATTCTTAGTTGGGTGTTTTGTCCTGTTGTAGGGCTCTTGGTTATGGGCATTTTATTGTTTCTGTTTTTTTTTTTAAATGCCTTGCTTAGAGAGAAGGGAAATAGAAGTTGTCAGTGATCTTTCATAGGTTCATAGGTGCAAACTAGGCTAATGACTACTGGGGCCTTTATAACCCTAGCTATATAACCCAAATGTATCGCACAAGTTATTGTGCCTTAGAGATTATTTTAATTGGTGTATGATAGTTAGGGCATCATTTAATGGTTGTCTCTGTCCATCAGAGACATAGGTGGCAAGCCAGAGGTGAAGTTCTTATTTCTCATCCACTGGTCTGCGTTGCACTTTATTAGGGATAGGGAAAGACTCTGCTTCACGTGAATGGGAATTTTCTGAAATATATACCTGCCCCTTCAACATGTCCTATTTAAGTTGCAAGCAAAGTTTAAATTCTTAGATCTATTAGTTCTGGTGCTGTTCATTTTGTGTACATGCAAAAGATCCATCAGAACAGGATCCAGGGATGTCTTGTATACAGATATAAATCACCTCTTAGCAGTCTGTAGGAAACAGAGTATAGAGATAAGGCTTTGAGGTGATCTGCATAGGACATTGTGATTAAAACATTTATTCTTTTTGTGAGAAACCTCTGTGGATGTCACATTTGTTGCATATGCCTGGTCAGGTACATGAGAAAGGGGATGTTATACTCGATGCTGGGTCTAAGGATGACTGAGTACAGAGGCACCATTATGTCCCTGGACTTAGACGCCATGTCCTTACTTATAAATCAAGTGACATACAATGATTTTCTTACAACTTTATAAACATACTGGTCAAAAGCCAGGTTCTATTTAATGAGTCCCCAAATCCCTCAATACTCTGCTTTTAGGAGTATTTTATCAAAGAGGTAGATTTGCTGGGTGGCCAACTTCCCAAAAGGTATGATTATGCATTTTTGTATTGAGCTTTAAGCCATGGTTTTAACAGCAGTCATTTGTCTGTGTTAGACCTTCCTGTAAAATGTTAGTATTTTGGGGGATTTCTATGAACATGGCTAACTTGCAATTATCTGCAAACTTGGTAAGTCACAGGCCCTTGACATTGGCCTTGACTTACAAAAAAATAGATGCCAAAGAGGAGCAGACACAGCCCAGGTCCCTGGAAGAATCAACTGGTCACTGGCCATTTTGTGGAGGTGGTCTCTCCAATCTTAAGTTCCTGGGTCCTGCCTGTGAGGCAGCTGGATATCCATTGAGTTACATAGGAGGCTACACCTAATACTGTGAGTTTGCTTGCAATGCCTGAGTTGGTATTGTTTTTAATGCCTTAGCTAGGTCAAGGCAGGCAGAATGCACCGTTCTGCCCTCATCCATTGCCTTGGTGACTTCTTGAAGAAGTTCACCAGGTGCAGTGGGCATGACCTCCCTTTGACAAAGCCAGACTGGGCTGGGTCCTGTGTCTTAGTGTTTCCTATGTCATTGTTAATCATCATCATCAACCCCCTTCTGCCCATTTTCTACATGGGGTTGGGTGTTATGCTAACTGTAACCATCTCTCTTTTGATTCAATGCTACACTCTTACCTTCTTCAACACTCATGCCTGAATGTTGCAAATCTTCTCTTTCACACTCCATCCACCTCTTTGTTGAATAGCTTTTGTTTCCTCTTACCTTCTTCCTGTCTGTCCTAAATCTTCTTTGCCAGCTTGTCTTCTGCTTTTCTGCACATGTGCTTGAACCACTGTAATCTGTTCTCTTTGATCTTTTCTGCAATTGGGCTTACTTTGGCTTCTGCTCTTATATCCTCATTTCTTCATCAGCCCAAAGTGTGCATCCTACTTGGTCTTAGGCACTTCATTTATATCACCTCTAGCTTCCTCATCCGCTCTGCCTTACTGCCCAGGTTTCTGTACCATACAGTAGTACTGGTCACACCACTGTTTTACACACTTTTCAGTTTCTTTGTCATTCTTCTGTCATTCACTACACCTGACACTCTATGCCAGTTGGCTGCAGCTAATCTGATTCTAGCTTTGACATTTTAATTCAGACTTTCCTTCTCCTCTGCCACCCATCCCAGACACTTGAATCTCTTAACCTGTTCCACTGTCTTCCCTTCAATCTCAATTCTCAGCTTCTTCTGATTTCCCCAATTTGCTGCCATTACCACTGTCTTATCTGTACTTAGTTTTTATCTCATGTGCCCTCAGTTTTGCATTCCATTCCCCTATCCTTTGCTGAACTTCTTGCTCAGAGTCTACCTATAATGCCACATTGTCTGCATGCAGCAACTTTGTTGATCTGTCCCCTCCCACCTATTTGCTAATGTATTTCATCAACAGTATGAACAACAGTGTACTCAGAGGTGAACCTTGATATGCATCTATTCCCACTGGTAATCCCTCTGTGAGACCAAACACTATTTGTCCTTGTACATAGCCTGCATTAATTCTATCAATGTTTCTGGGACTTTGAACCACCACAGTCAATGATAATCATTTCTATAATAATTATTGCCTGGATTTGCATATGAGATTAGTCAGACTAAACAGTGTTATATTTCTGAGATCCGTTTATGGTCAGCCCTTATGCAGAAAGAGTCTAATTGGGCATTCCCAGACTTGGATAAAACAAGTTCCCAAGAAATCTGATTTAGACAGTCCTGCTGTGATTTTGACATCCCAGAAACATTGGTAGTGTTAGTAAAAGGACCCACTGACTAAAGTACATTTTGCATCAGTCAAGAACCTTTTGTAAGGCCAACATTACATTACTTTCAAATGAAGCAAGCTGAAAAGAAGCAGAGTACTTTATTATTTTGCAAAAGTCTTTCTATTGTCTGAGTATGGGTATATTACTGTACTGATGTAAAGACCAAGAATTCATTGCAACTATTACCATTGTAAAGAAGGCATTTTCCTTACTTTTCACGTTTTATTGCTCAGAAGATAATTACATGTGTTTAGCTTATAATTTTTACTTTTTTTTTTTCAGAAAATCCACAGGCATTGATGCATGCTTCCTGGGTGTTAGAAATGACAGTCTCTACTTCAAGGTATGAATGAGTTCTACACCATATTCAGCAGAATATATGTGTGAGTGTGGTGTGCGTGTGTGTGTGTGTGTGTGTGTGTGTGTGTGTGTGTGTGTGTGTGTGTGTGTGTGTGTGTGTGTGTGTGCACTTTTCTGCACCCCTGTGTCTGTATCTGTGTATGTGTATACCATATACGCAGTAAGCTGTAAACGTGTGCATTAAGTATAACATGACAAATGTCCAAATGGATCAGCAAACCCATCTAACTGTCAAATAAACAAATCTATTTGAATATAGTTCTGTCCTTATCTGGAATACAAAATTGTAACCACATGGCAATAGATAAACCACTCCATTTCTAGAGTAACAGCTGTGCTGGATTTAAATATAGAGTATACAACATTATACATAAAATATTTTTCTTCTTCCCCATGCCAGTGAATGCATTATACAGCTATGGTATTATATCCTGCATTTTCTTTGCAGATGTTTCTGCATTTGGACTAAGATGAATAGTTACTCTATCATTTCCTTTCACTTTCTCTATTTTTCTCCTTAGGATTTGCATGGTATCTGTGTTATGCAGATTAACCCGTATTCACTTTTCTCCTAGGTTCATAGGTGTGTACTAGGCTAATGACACTGGAGCCTTTACGAGCCTAGCCCATAGGATTACCCTGGCAACATGCCACCCAACCTTAGTTTCCAGTGCCTCTGTCAAGTAGAGCCACTGGGATGATCCCCGGGGTGAATTTTCTATTTCCCATCCACTCATCAAGATTTCTCTTGAAGAGGGCCAGTGAGGTGCTCTGTTTGACATGTATGGGAAGTCTATTCCAGTGCATGGGCAGTCTCTGGGTTATGAACCTGTCCCTCCAGCTTGTTCTGTTGATTGTGGTAATGAGGTTGAGGTCTCTTGAGTGTGTGGTGTGGAGGGATTGGGATTTCTTTAGATGTAACATTTCTAACAGAGCTGGGTCAGACATGGCTTTGTAAGTCAAGCAGAGATCACCTCTAAGTAGGTGCTATGAGATAGAGAATAGTTGGAGTTTTTTGAGTCTGTCCATGTAAGACAAGTGTTTAAGGCCTAGGATCCTCTTTGTGAGGTACTTTTGCAGCCTCTCCAGTTGTTACAGATGTCCAGTGAGGTACATGCCAAATGGGGCATTGTACTCAAAGACTGGCCGAATGAGGGAAGTGTAGAGGGAGACAATGACCTCTTTCTTCCTGGATGGAAAACCCTTAGTAATGAGATGTGCCACATAGAAGGGCTTTCTGACCACATTGGCAGTGTGGGGGTCAAAAGAGAGGTTGCTGTCAACCTGTGTTCCAGATCTCTCATAACACCTTCTGTGTTCAGTGGACTACCATCAATGTGGTAGTTCATGGGAACTGGGTTTTTCCCAAAGGGGATAATGACACATTTTTTGGCATTGAGCTTAAGGCCATGGTTCTGATACCAGTTGTCGGTCTCCATGAGACCTTTCTGTAAGATGTTAACATCACTTGGGGAGTTAATAATGGCTCCCAACTTGCAATCACCTGCGAACTTTGTCAGCCAAAGTCCCTTTTGTGTTGGACTGGACTTCTGAGAAGTAGACACCAAACAGAAGAGGACCCAGGACCGCTCCCTGTGGGACTCCACTTGTGACTGGTCTGACTTGGAGTCAGCTACTTTCACAATGTGGGTTCTATCTGTGAGCCAGTTTGTAACCCAGCTAGTGATATAGGGGTTGATGCCTAACTTAGTGAGTTTTTCTATGATTCCTGAGTGGGGAATGGTATCAAATGCCTTGGCCAGATCAAGGTAGACTGTATGTACCGCCTTGCCTTCATCCACAGCTCTGGTGACTGACTCAAAAAAGTCAACCAAGTTGAGCAGGCATGAGCTACCTTTCACAAAACCAAGCTGTGTGGGATCCAGAGTTTGGAAATTCCCTATGTCCTTGTTTATTAGATCCATGATGATGCATTCCATAGCTTTGCATATCAGACTTGTCAAGCTAATGGGGTGATAGTTCCCAGGGTCTGTAGTTGCTCCTCCTTTGTTGGGAGGGATTACTGTAGCAGTGCGCAATTCGTAGGACCAAAGCCTGAGGTGAGGCTGTGATTGAACAGGGCACACAGGTGAGGTGCCAGCTCACTCTGTAGTTCATGTAGAACACAGCCAGGGATATTGTCAGGTCCCATAGAAGCTGTATTCTTGGCCTTGGACAGTGCTGTTTTAACCTGTGCAGCAGTAATACTGGGTGCCTGGCAATCTACTAGTATTGTAATTGGTCTTTTGGGAGGGAGAGAGGGGTGAAGTTGGCACTGAATCTGTCGGCCAGTACACTGACAATCTCTCTTTCTCTCTCTCTCTCACACACAGTGTTTGGTTGCCTTTACTGTAATACGTCTTACATGCATTCACATATTGCACCCTAGGAGCATTTGTTGCCTTTGATATCCCTAGATGGTTGGACTCCCACATGGAAAACAAAATGCAAGTAGCTAGATAGCACAGGTATATGATTGTATAGCTCCCTAAAGAAGGATTAAAATAAGTGAAAAGGTTTGAACATGTGTGCTTAAGATTCTCCAGATCAAAGATGATGACTACACAATCTGGAAAAGTAAAAAGGCAGTGGGAATGTAAAATGTACTGACTGAATCAAAAAGGTAAGGGTTGAGAACATTCCTGAAGTGAAAAGAAAGTATGATTTTTTTTGACTAGGTCCTACTTGTCCCTGTGTTTGCTGACCATCAATCCTCTCCCAATTTGAATTAAGGAAATTTTTTCCTCCTTACTGGATATTCCTAAAACAGTTGACAGAACCATCTGGAGGGACATTCATGCATGTATGTAGTTATGAGGTGTTTTGTGTCCCTAGTCTCAGCTCCACTTCAACTATTTTTTCTTCCAAAGAGAGCACACTCATCTCTTAGCCCAGGTACATCTGGATTTTTAACCAGGCCATGGCCATTTTATATCATTTCAGTATATCCCAGACCTTGAAACTGCTTAGTGACCCCCCCAACTCAATATGTTTTCAAAACTCTGAATATGAGCAATGGTGGTAGTTTTTTCTATTAATCCCTAAATCCCATAATCACACGCTGCTGTTGGCTGACATAAGAACCACAACACTATAGGGAAGTACACCCTCCCCTAACATGTGAATGCTCCCACACACATCACTATAGGGCAGTACACCCTCCCTTGACATATAAATGCTCCTACACACCTCACTATAGGGCAGTACACCCTCCCCTGACATGTACATGCTCCTACACACATCACTATAGGGTAGTACACCATCCCCTAACATGTAAATCTCCTACACACATTACTATAGGGCAGTACACCTTCTGCTCACATGCAACTGCTCCAACACACCACACTGTAGGGCAGTACAACTTCCTCTGACATGCAAATGCCCCTACACACCTCAATATATGGCAGTACACCATACCCTGAAATGCAAATGCTCCTATACAACTCACTATAGGGCAGTACACCCTCTACTGACATGTAAATGCTCCTACACACATCACTATGTGGCAGAACACCCTACCCTGACATGCAAATCCTCCTACACACATCACTATATGTCAGTACACCCTCACCTGACATGCAAATTCTCCTACACACCTCACTATAGGGCAGTACATCCTCCCCTGACATGCAAACGCTCCTACACACCTCACTATAGGGCAGTACACCCTCTGCTGACATGTAACTGCTCCTACACACCTCACTATAGGCAGTACACCCTCCCCTGACATGTACATGTTAATACACACATCACTATAGGGCAGTACACCCTCCCCTAACATGGAAATCTCCTGCACACCTCACTATAGGGCAGTACACCCTCCCCTGACATGAAAATCCTCCTACACACATCACTATAGGGAAGTACACCCTCCCCTGACATGCAAATGCTCCTACACACCTCACTATAGAGCAGTAACCCTCCCCGACATGCAAATGCTCCTACACGCCTCGCTATAGGGCAGTACACCCTCCCCTGACATGTAAATGCTCCTACACACCTGACTATATAGGGCAGTACACCCTTCCCTGACATGTACATGTTCCTACACACATCACTATAGGGCAGTACACCCTCCACTAACATGTAAATCTCCTACACACCTTACTATAAGGCAATACACTCTCCCCTGACATGCAAATGCTCCTACACACCTCACTATAGGGCAGTACACCCTCCCCTGACATGCAAATGCTCCTACACACTTCACTATGGCGCAGTACACCCTCCCCTGACATGTACATGCTCCTACACAGATCACTATAGGGCAGTACACCCTCCCCTAACATGTAAATCTCCGACACACATCACTATAGGGCAGTACACCCTCCCCTGACATGTAAATGCTCCTATACACATCACTATAGGGCAGTACACCCTCTCCTGACATGTAAATGCTCCTACACACATCACTATAGGGCAGAACACCCTCCCCTGACATGCAACTCCTTCTATACACATCACTATAGGGAAGTGCACCCTCCTTTGACATGCAAATGATCCTACACACCTCACTATAGGGCAGTACACCCTCCCCTGACATGCACATGCTCCTGCACACCTCACTATAGAGCAGTACACACTCCCCTGACATGTGAATGCTCCTACACACTTCACTATAGCGCAGTACACCCTCCTCTGACATGTACATGCTCCTACACACATCACTATAGGGCAGTACACCCTCCCCTAACATGTAAATCTCCTACACGCATCACTATAGAGCAGTACACCCTCCCCTGACATGTACATGTTCCTACACACATAACTATAGGGCAGTACACCCTCCCCTAACATGGAAATCTCCTGCACACCTCACTATAGGGCAGTACACCCTCCCCTGACATGAAAATCCTCCTACACACATCACTATAGGGAAGTACACCCTCCCCTGACATGCAAATGCTCCTACACACCTCACTATAGAGCAGTAACCCTCCCCGACATGCAAATGCTCCTACACACCTCGCTATAGGGCAATGCACCCTCCCCTGACATGTAAATGCTCCTACACACCTGACTAATAGGGCAGTACACCCTCCCCTGACATGTACATGTTCCTACACACATCACTATGGGGCTGAACACCCTCCACTAACATGTAAATCTCCTACACACCTCACTATAAGGCAGTACACCCTCCCCTGACATGCAAATCCTCATACACACCTCACTATAGGACAGTACACCCTCCCCTGACATGTAAATGCTCCTACACACCTCACTATAGCACAGTACACCTCCCGTGACATGTACATGCTCCTACACACATCGCTATAGGGCAGTACACCCTCCCCTAACATGTAAATCTCCTACACACATCACTATAGTGCAGTACACCCTCCCCTGACATGTAAATGCTCCCGTACACATCATTATAGGGCAGTACACCCTCCCCTGACATGTAACTCCTTCTACACACATCACTATAGGAAAGTGCACCCTCCTTTGACATGCAAATGATCCTACACACCTCACTATAGGGCAGTACACCCTCCCCTGACATGCAAATGCTCCTACACACCTCACTATAGAGCAGTACACACTCCCCTGACATGTGAATGTTCCTACACACCTCACTATAGCACAGTACACCCTCCTCTGACATGTACATGCTCCTACACACATCACTATAGGGCAGTACACCCTCCCCTAACATGTAAATCTCCTACACACATCACTATAGGGCAGTACACCCTCCCCTGACATGTAAATGTTCCTACACACATAACTATAGGGCAGTACACCCTCCCCTAACATGCAAATGCTCCTACATACCTCACTATTGGGCAGTACACCCTCCCCTGACATGCAATTGCTCCTACACACCTCAATATAGGGCAGTACACACTCCCCTGACATGTAAATGCTCCTACACACCTCACTAAAGGGGAGTACACCCTCCCCTGACATGTACATGTTCCTACACACATCACTATAGGGCAATACACCCTCCACTAACATGTAAATCTTCTACACACCTAACTATAGGGCAGTACACCCTCCCCTAACATGCAAATGCTCCTACACACATCACTATAGGGCAGTATACCCTCCCCTGACATGCAAATGCTCCTACACACCTCACTATAGGGCAGTATACCCTCCCCTGACATGTACATGCTCCTACACGCATCACTATAGGGCAGTACACCCTCCCCTAA
This sequence comes from Protopterus annectens, assembly GCF_019279795.1. Lineage (NCBI taxonomy): Eukaryota > Metazoa > Chordata > Ceratodontiformes > Protopteridae > Protopterus > Protopterus annectens. The sequence goes on from NC_056741.1 coordinate 1,429,702,735, forward strand.
CATGTAAATCTCCTACACACACATCATTGTAGGGCAGTACAGCCTCCACTGATATGTAAATGCTCCCATACACATGACTATAGGGCAGTACACCCTCTCCTGACATGTAAATTCTCCTACACACATGACTATAGGACAGAACACCCTCCCCTGACATGCAAATCCTCCTAGACACATCACTATAGGGAAGTACACCCTTCTCTGGCATGCAAATGCTCCTACACACCTTACTATAGGGCAGTACACCTTCCACTGACATGCAAATGCTCCTACCTCACTAAATGGCAGTACACCCTCCCCTGACATGTAAATGCTCCTACACACCTCACTCTAGGGCAGTACACCCTCCCCTGACATGTACATGCTCCTAAACACATCACTATAGGGCAGTACATCCTCCACTGACATGTAAATACTCCCATACACAAGACTATAGGGCAGTACACCCTCTCCTGACATGTAAATGCTCCTACACACATCACTATTGGACAGAACACCCTCCTCCCCTAACATGCAAATCCTCCTACACACATCACTATAGGGAGGTACACTCTCCTCTGACATGCAAATGCTCCTACACACCACATTATAGGGCAGTACACCCTCCCCTGACATGCAAATGCTCCTACACACCTCACTATAAGGCAGTACACCCTCCCCTGACATGCAAATGCTCCTACACACCTCACTGTAGGGCAGTACACTCTCCGCTGACATGTAACTGCTCCTACACATCTCAATATAGGGCAGTACACCTTCCCCTGACATGTACATGTTAATACACACATCACTATAGGGCAGTACACCTCCCCTAACATGTATATTTCCTATACACCTCACTATAGGGAAGTACACCATCTGCTAACATGTAAATCTCCTACACACATCACTACAGGGCAGTACACCTTCCGCTCACATGCAACTGCTCCAACACACCTCACTATAGGGCAGTACACCTTCCCCTGACATGTAAACGCTCCTACACACCTCACTATAGGGCAGGACACCCTTCCCTGACATGTGCATGTTTCTATACACATCACTATAGGGCAATACACCCTACACTAACATGTAAATCTCCTACACACCTCACTATAAGGCAGTACACCCTTCCCAACATGCAAATGCTCCTACATACCTCACTATAGGGCAGTACACCCTCCCCTGACATGCAACTGCTCCAACACACCTCACTATAGGGCAGTACACCATCCCCTGACATGTAAACGCTCCTACACACCTCACTATAAGGCAGTACACCCTCCCCTGACATGTACATGTTCCTATAGACATCACTATAGAGCAGTACACTCTACACTAACATGTAAATCTCCTACACACCTCACTATAAGACAGTACACCCTTCCCGACATGCAAATTCTTCTACACACCTCACTATATGGCAGTATACCCTCCCCTGACATGCAAATGCTCCTACACACCTCACTATAGGGCAGTACACCCTCCCCTGACATGCAAATGCTCCTACACACATCACTATAGAGCAGTACACACTCCCCTGACATATGAATGCTCCTACACACCTCACCATAGGGCAGTACACCCTCCTCTGACATGTACATGCTCCTACACACATCACTATAGGGCAGTACACCCTCCCCTAACATGTAAATCTCCTACACACATCACTATAGGGCAGTACACCCTCCCCTGACATATGCATGTTCCTACACACATAACTATAGGGCAGTACACCCTCCCCTAACATGCAAATGCTCCTACATACCTCACTATTGGACAGTACACTCTCCCCTGACATGCAAATGCTCCTACACACCTCACGATAGGGCAGTACACCCTCCCATGAAATGTATATGCCCCTACACACCTCACTATAGGGGAGTACACCCTCCACTGACATGTACATGTTCCTACACACATCACTATAGGACAATACACCCTCCACTAACATGTAAATCTTCTACACACCTAACTATAGGGCAGTACACGCTCCCCTGACATGTAAATTCTCCTACACACATGACTATAGGACAGAACACCCTCCCCTGACATGCACATCCTCCTACACCCATCACTATAGAGAAGTACACCCTTCTCTGGCATGCAAATCCTCCTACACACCTCACTATAGGGCAGTACACCCTCCCCTGACATGCAAATGCTCCTACACACCTCACTATAGTGCAGTACACCCTCCCCTGACATGTAAATGCTCCTACACACCTCACTATAGGGCAGTACACCCTCCCCTGATATGTACATGCTCCTACACACATCACTATAGGGCAGTACACCCTCCACTGACATGTAAATACTCCCATACACAAGACTATAGGGCAGTACACCCTCTCCTGACATGTAAATGCTCCTACACACATCACTATTGGACAGAACACCCTCCTCCCCTGACATGCAAATCCTCCTACACACATCACTATAGGGAGGTACACCCTCCTCTGACATGCAAATGCTCCTACACACCTCATTATAGGGCAGTACACCCTCCCCTGACATGCAAATGCTCCTACACACCTCACTGTAGGGCAGCACACCCTCCGTTGACATGTAACTGCTCCTACACACCTCAATATAGGGCAGTACACCCTCCCCTGACATGTACATGTTACTACACACATCGCTATAGGGCAGTACACCTCCCCTAACATGTATATTTCCTATACACCTCACTATAGGGCAGTTCACCCTCCCCTGACATGAAAATCCTCCTACACACATCACTATAGGGAAGTACACCCTCCCCTGACATGCAAATGCTCCTACACACCCCACTATAGGGCAGTACACCCTCCCCTGACATGTAAACACTCCTACACACCTCACTATACGGCAGTACACCCTCCCCTGACATGTACATGTTCCTATACACATCACTATAGGGCAGTACACCCTACACTAAGATGTAAATCTCCTACACACCTCACTATAAGGCAGTACACCCTTCCCAATATGCAAATGTTCCTACACACCTCACTATAGGGCAGTACACCCTCCCCTGACATGCAAATGCTCCTACACACCTCACTATAGGGAAGTACACCCTCCCCTGACATGTACATGCTGCTACACACATCACAATAGGGCAGTACACCCTCTCCTAACACGTAAATCTCCTACACACATCACTATAGGGCAGTTCACCCTCCCCTAACATGTAAATGCTCCCATACCCATCACTATAGGGCAGTACACCCTCCCCTGACATGCAAATTCTCCAACACACCTCACTATAGGGCAGTACACCCTCCCCTGACATGCAAATGCTCCTACACACCTCACTATTGGGCAGTACACCCTCCCCTGACATGTACATGCTCCTACACACATCACTATTGGGCAGTACACCCTTTCCTGACATGTTAATGCTCCTACACACATCACTATAGGGAAGAACACCCTCCCCTTACATGCAAATCCTCCTACACACATCACTATAAGGAAGTATACCCTCTTCTGACATGCAAATGCTCCTACACACCTCACTATAGGGCAATACATCCTTCCCAACATGCAAATGCTCCTACACACCTCACTATAGGGCAATACACCCTCCCCAACATGCAAATGCTCCTACACACCTCACTGTAGGGCAGCACACCCTCCGTTGACATGTAACTGCTCCTACACACCTCAATATAGGGCAGTACACCCTTCCCTGACATGTACATGTTACTACACACATCACTATAGGGCAGTACACCTCCCCTAACATGTATATTTCCTATACACCTCACTATAGGGCAGTACACCCTCCCCTAACATGAAAATCCTCCTACACACATCACTATAGGGAAGTACACCCTCCCCTGACATGTACATGTTACTACACACATCACTATAGGGCAGTACACCTCCCCTAACATGTATATTTCCTATACACCTCACTATAGGGCAGTACACCCTCCCCTGACATGAAAATCCTCCTACACACATCACTATAGGGAAGTACACCCTCCCCTGACATGAAAGTGCTCCTACACACCCCACTATAGGGCAGTACATCCTCCCCTGACATGTAAACGCTCCTACACACCTCGCTATAGGGCAGTACACCCTCCCCTGACATGTACATGTTCCTATACACATCACTATAGGGCAGTACACCCTACACTAACATGTAAATCTCCTACACACCTCACTATAAGGCAGTACACCCTTCCCAACATGCAAATGCTCCTACACACCTCACTATAGGGCAGTACACCCTCCCCTGACATGCAAATGCTCCTACACACCTCACTATAGGGCAGTACACCCTCCCCTGACATGTACATGCTCCTACACACATCACTATAGGGCAGTACACCCTCTCCAAACATGTAAATCTCCTACACACATCACTATAGGGCAGTTCACCCTCCCCTGACATGTAAATGCTCCCATACCCATCACTATAGGGCAGTACACCCTCCCCTGACACGCAAATGCTCCTACACACCTCACTATGGGGCAGTACACCCTCCCCTGACATGTGAATGCTCCTACACACCTCACTATAGGGCAGTACACCCCACACTAACATGTAAATCTCATACACACATCACTATAGGGCAGTACACCTCCCCTAACATGTATATTTCCTATACACCTCACTATTGAGCAGTACCCCCTCCCCTGACATGTGAAAACTCCCACACATCTCACTATTAGGCAGTACACCCTCCCCTGACATGTAAATGCTCTCATACACATCACTATAGGGCAGTACACCCTCTCCTGACATTTAAATGATCCTACACACATCATTATAGGCAGAACACCCTCCCCTGACATGCAAATCCTCCTACTCACATCACTATAGGGAAGCATACTCTCTCCTGACATGCAAATGCTCCTACACACATCACTATAGGACAGTACACCCTCCTCTGACATGTAAATGCTGCCACACATGTCCAGTGAACTACCATCACTAACTTCAGATGATATAACCCCCCAGTCCATAGTAAGCCGTCATTCCTCTCACCTAGCTATTACAGTGACTTAGCCACTTCTCATACTACAGTCTTTTCGATCATAGGGATTTACACTTGTATGCCACATAGCTGGGTTTTGACTGTTAATTTGATTTACATCTGTTCCTAGCAAACTGTACAGTGGAAGGAAAGGGGTGAGGAGGGATGGGGTGCTAATGCTATGTAACAGTTACCTGCACATTTAAATGGACTTAGCAGTCAGTAGTCTTCAACAGACAAAAATGTATAGTTTTACAATTGCCTGGTTGGTTAGATCCAAGCTAGGCTTATATTACAAAAGAGTGTGAAGTGTTTATATCTGTTTCCTGATGTGTAATTCCTTATGTAGATCTGCATCAGACTCTAACAGTATGAGTACCTTCTACAAATATTTGTTTTATTTATTTTACATTGCTAGCCTTGAAGGTGCACTGGTCCAAGGACTCTTTTCAGTCATAATCTAGTCCATCTTGGATCCTGCATCCTAATTTTCATTTACACGTAGAATGGAAAGACAAAAAGAATGTACGGAAAAAGCAAGAAATAAAAAAAATAAAAAAATACGTAGTATGCAAAGTCGTTCCATTTTCTGGACAAAAAGTTTCCACAAAACTTCTACATAATGTAGAAGGAAGAGGTACATGCAGAAAATGTGTCCATTGCATTATCAGAAGTGAATCCCACTTTAAGAATTATTGGACATTTATAACATTGTACAAGCTAGTAACTAGAACTGGAACAGATAGTGTTCAATGACAAACAAGAATTCCAGTGACATGGGTACTACCATTGCTCAACAGGAAATCTGAAAGATAAAACATGTTCTGCTCTTTGAGTAAAACATGTTCTGCTGTTTGAGTAAGATGGCACTTGTTATACTGAACAGCTATAGAAGATGAAAGCATAAGCAAAATTGTTACCCTTAAAGACAAAGGTCTGAGCAGCGTGCTGTGTGTGCAACTTGCTCCTTCAGCAAACCTGGAATTAAACACTCAAACAACATACTCTGATACTACAACTAAGTCAATTAATACAATTTCTACTCCTAGTTGTGATTTGATTTATCTTTAAGCCTGCCTCCAAACAGAAAATGCAAATTCTTTTTGACGAATGCCTTTGTTTACTTGGATATCCATTTTATTGACTAGAATCAGAAATATTAGTTGAAACTGAAACTGCATATGATTGCCTTTAGGAGACAGTTTAAAAAAAAATGATAAAATGCTGAGTGTTGAGGTATTGAAGAGTACAAACAGAAAATGCCAAAATGATGAACACTGAAAATCTGGAATGCCAGCATGCATGGTCTAGTGTTTGGGTGTGGATTGCAAGAAGAAATATTCCAAGACAGGGAGTGACATTATGGTCGAAATGCAGAAACATGTAGAAATAGACATGTTATGTCAGGTGTGACTGGGTTCCATTTTGCACTGTATTGCTTCATGCCAGGGTGATCACCACTTTGCATGGGAAACAACTCTGGATAATGTTCAGGATGGTACATTATCTCTGTTTTATTTCTTCATATTTCTTATAAAACATTAATTGGAACAGTCTATAAGTATTCTTAATGGGCTAAAGTATGTGGCTGATCATCACTAATCTGTTACGATTTGTATTTATTAGTGTATAAAAATAAATTATTTGCAATTATATAATGACCCCCCCATTAATATTCAAAAAACATGCACGCTGATTGGTCAGCGTGCACGTTGTAAATCAGAGTTATAGTAATGGAAAAAGGTCCGGTCGCTCGGACTTTTTCCATTACTATAACTCTTTTTTTTTTTTTTTTACAGCAATGGAGAATACAAGATCTCCATTGCTTCACACTGTCTCGCTATGCTAAACTCGTTTAACATAGCGAGACAGTTTGTAAAAAGCAACGGAGATCTTGCTTTCTCCATTGCTTTTTACAATCTGTTTCGCTATGTTAAATGGGTTTAACATATCGAAACAGTTTATTTTTACAAACTGTTTCGCTATGTTTAATGGGTTTAACATAGCGAGGCAGCTTTAAAAAAAGCAACGGCTCCGTTGCTTTTTTTAAAGCTGTCTCGCTATGTTAAAACCATTTAACATAGCGAAACAGTTTGTAAAAAGCAACGGAGATCTTGCTTTCTCCATTGCTTTTGCCCACAGCTCTGATGTACTGCGTAGGCATACACATATGCAGTACATCAGAACTGCCGCAGAATACCAGATAGCTGCGGAAGGGCAGCAAGGAGGCATTATACAATGCCATTATTTAAGAAAATTAATTATTTTTTTTCTTAAATAATGTCACTGTATAATAGCAATAACCCACTTCTGGGTGTGGGTAATGCTGGATTTACCCACGGTTGACTTTGTTTGGTCACTCGGCCTTCGCCCTCGTGACCAAACCACACCAACCGTGGGTAAATCCAGCATTACCCACACCCAGGCGTGGGTTATTGCTATAATAATGTAATTCATGTACCAGGCTGGATTGCTAGGAAATGTTCACTGATTGTTTTGATTTATATTCATTTGTGTATAGAAATAAGTAATTTATAAATAACGTCATTCAATATAAGACTGGATTGCTAGCAAATGTTTGACTGAAACAGAAGGTGTTGTTGCAGTGTGTGTGTGCATGTGTATGTATCAATCTCATCGCAGCAACAGGCTCCAGTAGCTCAGGGTGTTGGGTTATGTGTTATTAACATTGCTATCCTATTTAGCTTATGGTTTGGTATTCTACAGTTCAGATTTTTTAATCAAAAACTCAGTTTTTAGAACCACTGAATGTGAGAAAAGGAGATGTCTGCAAAATCAGTGTAACCAGAGAAAATACCATTTAAGCAGAAGCAGTATGATTTAAATGTACATATAATTAATTGTATCCATTCTCCATCAGATGTAACATAGGCGAATACATGTATTTTACAGGACATTTCTCTGTATTGCTAGCATATCACCGACAGCACAGTATGAATGATTTCAATACATTAGCTCAGATTCTCAGAAAAAAATATACAGAAGTTTGATTAGAATGTAAAACTATTTATCTTAAGGAGTAAATAAACAATGGTTCAAAGCATACCTCTTAACTGTTCAAACGTTTGCAGAACATCTTGGATTTTGCGTTATATTTTGCCCTCTCCTCATAAATCACAGAGGATTAGAATCAGGCAATAATACCAGACTTTAGAGTTTCATACATCTTATTGTTCAGAAGATACCTGTTGTTCTATTAAGTTAGTAAGTGGATTAGAGTAATATTTAAAATTCCCTTGATTTGGGGCTTTTATCATACAACTACTTATAAGCTGCGGTGGTACAGCGGTAGTGTTGTTGCTTCACAGCAAGAGGTTCTCCTGTTTGATTCTCAGCTGGAGTGCCTTCTGTGTGGAGTTTGCATGTTCTCCGAGTGGCCTCTGAAAGACATGTGTGAATGGGCATGCCTTTGCTGAAGATTGGGCTGACAACTTGGCACCATAAAAAAATCAACTGCCAATTATTAGTGGACCAGTGTTCTGCTGTGGCAACCCCTAACCAGGAAACACCGAAATGACAAACAGTCATACAGCTACTGTTATATTTGTCCAGAATTTTTGACAAATATGGGAGCTATGGCTCTATGCTGCTGAGAGATGTTACTCACAGGTATATTTTAGTTGCTCAATATCACCAAGTACTGGTTATAGAGAGAACTTGCACTCAGTTTTTTACCAGTACTTAGGCCTTTGAAACTATAACATATCTTCAGATAAAAAAAAAATTATAAATATGTTAACATTGATAGAACTTTTTTAGAGACCTGCTCACACCCATACAATTTTCTTTCTTTTCTTTTTAGGAATCTAGCAGAGTTGTCATGTGTTATGAATTACTGTATGTCTGTATGCTCATGTAAATGCATGTGTATTTGTTTATGTTGTCTATTTATTTATTTATTCATTTATTATTTGCACTTGTTTACTGGAAAAGTTTGACTTGGCAAGAACTCCTTTAAAGCAGAGGCCCTAGGATGAGCATTCCATAAAAAAAATCTCCATTTGAGGTATTTAAAATTGATGTAGATGAGAGTTAACAAGGAGTGTTGGGGTATGATTTGGTGATGGGTATGGCTGTAGGGCATTTATTTTGTTGCTGCTGGCATTT
>NC_056741.1:1429714317-1429716817 GCF_019279795.1 Protopterus annectens
CCATTACTATAACTCTTTTTTTTTTTTTTACAGCAATGGAGAATGCAAGATCTCCATTGCTTCACACTGTCTCGCTATGCTAAACTTGTTTAACATAGTGAGACAGCATTAAAAAAAGCAACGGAGATTCTCCGTTGCTTTTTTTAATGCTGTCTAACTATGTTAAACTCATTTAACATAGCGAGACAGTTTGTAAAAAGCAACGGAGATCTTGCTTTCTCCATTGCTTTTTACAATCTGTTTCGCTATGTTAAATGGGTTTAACATATCGAAACAGTTTATTTTTACAAACTGTTTCGCTATGTTAAACTCATTTAACATAGCGAGGCAGCTTTTAAAAAGCAACGGCTCCGTTGCTTTTTTTAAAGCTGTCTCGCTATGTTAAAACCATTTAACATACCGAAACAGTTTGTAAAAAGCAACGGAGATCTTGCTTTCTCCGTTGCTTTTGCCCACAGCTCTGAAGTACTGCGTAGGCATACGCATATGCAGTACATCAGAACTGCCGCAGAATACCAGATAGCTGCGGAAGGGCAGCAAGGAGGCATTATACAATGCCATTATTTAAGAAAATTAATTATTTTTTTTCTTAAATAATGTCACTGTATAATAGCAATAACCCACTTCTGGGTGTGGGTAATGCTGGATTTACCCACGGTTGGCTTTGTTTGGTCACTCGGACTTCGCCCTCGTGACCAAACCACACCAACCTTGGGTAAATCCAGCATTACCCACACCCAGGTGTGGGTTATTGCTATAATAATGTAATTCATGTACCAGGCTGGATTGCTAGGAAATGTTCACTGATTGTTTTGATTTATATTCATTTGTGTATAGAAATAAGTCATTTATAAATAACGTCATTCAATATAAGACTGGATTGCTAGCAAATGTTTGACTGAAACAGGAGGTGTTGTTGCAGTGTGTGTGTGTGCGTGTGTGTGTGTGTGTGTGTGTGTGTGTGTGTGTGTGTGTGTGTGTGTGTGTGTGTGTGTGTGTGTGTGTCTGTGTGTGTGTCTGTGCGTGTGTATGTATCAATCTCATCGCAGCAACAGAGTCCAGTAGCTCAGGGTGTTGGGTTATGTGTTATTAACATTGCTATCCTATTTAGCTTAAGGTTTGGTATTTTACAGTTCAGATTTTTTAATCAAAAACTCAGTTTTTAGAACCACTGAATGTGAGAAAAGGAGATGTCTGCAAAATCAGTGTAACCAGAGAAAATACCATTTAAGCAGCAGCAGTATGATTTAAATGTACATATAATTAATTGTATCCATTCTCCATCAGATGTAACATAGGCGAATACATGTATTTTACAGGACATTTCTCTGTACTGCTAGCATATCACCGACAGCACAGTATGAATGATTTCAATACATTAGCTCAGATTCTCAGAAAAATATATACAGAAGTTTAATTAGAATGTAAAACTATTTATCTTGAGTAAATAAACAATGGTTCAAAGCATACCTCTTAACTGTTCAAACGTTTGCAGAACATGTTAGATTTTGCGTTATATTTTGCCCTCTCCTCATAAATCACAGAGGATTACAATCAGGCAATAATACCAGACGTTAGAGTTTCATACATCTTATTGTTCAGAAGATACCTGTTGTTCTATTAAGTTAGTAAGTGGATTAGAGTAATATTTAAAATTCCCTTGATTTGGGGCTTTTATCATACAACTACTTATAAGCTGCGGTGGTACAGTGGTAGTGTTGTTGCTTCACAGCAAGAGGTTCTCCTGTTTGATTCTCAGCTGGAGTGCCTTCTGTGTGGAGTTTGCATGTTCTCCGAGTGGCCTCTGAAAGACATGTGTGAATGGGCATGCCTTTGCTGAAGATTGGGCTGACAACTTGGCACCATAAAAAAATCAACTGCCAATCATTAGTGGACCAGTGTTCTGCTGTGGCAACCCCTAACCAGGAAACACCGAAATGACAAACAGTCATACAGCTACTGTTATATTTGTCCAGAATTTTTGACAAATATGGGAGCTATGGCTCTATGCTGCTGAGAGATGTCACTCACAGGTATATTTTAGTTGCTCAATATCACCAAGTACTGGTTACAGAGAGAACTTGCACTCAGTTTTTTACCAGTACTTAGGCCTTTGAAACTATAACATATCTTCAGATAAAAAAAAATTATAAATATGTTAACATTGATAGAACTTTTTTAGAGACCTGCTCACACCCATACAATTTTCTTTCTTTTCTTTTTAGGAATCTAGCAGAGTTGTCATGTGTTATGAATTACTGTATGTCTGTATGCTCATGTAAATGCATGTGTATTTGTTTATGTTGTCTATTTATTTATTTATTCATTTATTATTTGCACTTGTTTACTGGAAAAGTTTGACTTGGCAAGAACTCCTTTAAAGCAGAGGCCCTAGGATGAGCATTCCATAAAAAAAATCTCCATTTGAGGTATTTAAAATTGATGTAGATGAGAGTTAACAAGGAGTGTTGGGGTATGATTTGGTGATGGGTATGGCTGT